>NC_139892.1:36727009-37024509 GCF_905171665.1 Trachurus trachurus
TAAATCCATCCCACTCATGGAAAAGATCTGCTCCTGCTCTCACTCCTGAGCTCAGAGAGTTCCTTTCAAACATTCAAGTGTGTGAGTCTGGCTGAGTGTGAGGCCGACACACACACTCGAGATGTAGCAGTACGCAAAACACACGATACAGTACACACCTCCACTCTGAACTCACAGTCGGGTATAGTTTCAGTAGCCAGGCTAGCGCCGCCTACTGGTTCCGGCAAATTTAATTTGCCTCAACAATGTAGTCAGGACACTAGCAATGCGTTTCGGTTTGCTCCGTCCGCCAGAGCGGACGGACCAATCAGCGAACAGACGGGTAAGTGAAGGCGATGACGTTGAACTCAAGCGCTCAAGATTAACCTATGAGCTTAACCGGTGTATAGCACACGTGACCACCAAGCAGCAGCGATTAGTTGAAGCAAATGTAAGCAACCGCCTCCCGGAAGCAAACGAATCCCTATGGCTCGTGTTCAGACGCTATATGAAATGTAATGAAGTAAGCGGCTGATGCATCAGGCTATAGTTTCAGTACAGTGGAAAATAAAACATGAGAAACATGGGGTTCCATTGAATTCATACAGCTAGATGCTTACTTGCAGTAAGTCTATTTATCTTATCTTAACATTAGCTTAATGAGTGATGCACTACACTCCATTGCCTCTGTGGCTTTTACAACGAGGATGGTGCAGATGTACAAAGCATGCAGGCAGATGAACCTGCTTCTGGCAGGAAATGAACCGGATAAACAACCTTAAAAATAAAGGTCTAATTGATATTATTGAGAACACAAAAGTGGAGTAGAGCACGCACATCCAAACACACTACAGGTGCAGGACCAACAAACAAAATTAAAGGGATAGTTCAACATTTTGGCAAACTGTCCCATTGCCATAATCCCTATAGTCATAGCAGTAGGTTTGTTACCTTTAATTGTCGGTGCAAGCTATTTTTAGAACGGCGGAGCAGAGCCGTGAGCTGCTCAGAGCTACACTATGGAGGCTCATGGGATTTCTTCTCATCAAACTCATCAAATACAAAATCCCAAAACTCCAAAACGCTTTCGTGGACAAGTTGTGACCTGCACAATCACCACACTATGAGATAATAACGGAACGTTACGAAAAGGAGACGTTTTCGAGGTAAATACAGGGTAAATACAGAGTCTGCTTGCTGAAAAACTGTCCCTGAACGCAACGTGTATCAGCGGTTTTGCATGAATTTCCCTCTAAAACAACTCTGTGTGGTAACGTTGTGTTATTATCTCATAGCGTGGTGAATGTGCAGCTCACAACTTGTCCACCAGAGCGTTGTGGAGTTGTTGGATTATGTATTTGATGAGTTTGATGAGGGAAACCAAGAAATCCCATGAGCCTCCGTAGCGTAGCTCTGAGCAGCTTGCGGCTCTGCTCCACCGTTCTAAAAATAGCTTGCACCGACAATTAAAAGTAACGAACCTACTGCTATGACTATAGGGATTATGGCAATGGGCCAATTTGCCAAAATGTTGAACTATCCCTTTAACTTAGAGAAAAAGAAGTGAAGTCCGCACAGAAACGTTGATCGTTCCACAATAAACATCAGAGGAGCTTGATACAGTGTGCAGACTTCACTTCTTTTTCCCTAATTGATACTATCCCAGACAGTGCTGCTTGAAGGTTTGTGAATCCTCCAAACATGATGAAAAAATTCAAGTTTTGACTCATCTGTCCAGAGATTGGACGTCCAGGACGCCTCTGGTTTGTCCCCGCGCTCTCTGGCAAAGTTTAAACAGGCAACTTTTTTCTTCCTAGAGAGCAGAGGCTTCCTTCTACCAACTCTCCCATGGATGACATGTCTTTTCATTTTTTGTTGATGTGATGTGCCACAAGACCTTTCCTAAGGATGTCTCATTTGGTCAGCTTATTGATCACCTGAGCACCCACATGTGTTTGACCTGAGTCTATCACCTACTTGACTTCAGCAATGCAGCTGCAGTTCACTTGCTTTTGCACATACTCTGAATCCATGTTTCACGTCGTCTGCTGGATACACACACATTTCCCTCAAAACAAGACACATGGAACTGATAAACATTAACCTGATCTTTCATATAGAAAAACTGGTGATGATAAAATAAGAATATCTTGCTTACCTTTAATTGTCGGTGCAAGCTATTTTTAGAACGGTGGAGCAGAGCGGTGAGCTGCTCAGAGCTACGCTACGGAGGCTCATTATGGGATTTCTTGGTTTCCCTCATCAAACTCATCAAATACACAATCCAACAACTCCACAACGCTCTGGTGGACAAGTTGTGACCTGCACATTCACCACGCTATGAGATAATAACACAACGTTACCAGACAGAGTTGTTTTAGAGGTAAGACTGCTTGCTGAAAAACTGGCCCCGATGCATCAGCGGTTTTGCATGAATTTACCTCGAAAACAACTCCGGAAACCAAGAAAATAAGAATATCTTGGTTAAAAAAAAAAAAGAAAGATCTGGTGTTTTTCTCTATAATAAACCCGATACCTTACCTAAGTCATTTAGGTATTTATTAATGTTTCTGTGATCTCCGGACAAGAACTAAAGAAGTGGAGCAGCCAGAGTGTGACTCACTGTAGTTCTGTTCCAGCTTGAATCCATAAACACACAAAGTCCAGGTCCGAGTGCAGTGCACACAGGTCCGGTCCGGTGTGACGAGCTGCAGCAGCTGCTGGCAGCGGAGGAACACTGGGCTCAGTGTTCACGTGGACCGGCTGCCAACTGGTTCTGTAACGCTGATGTCATCTCTGCTCTGTCCCCGTGGCGACGTGTGGGTGTGTAGACTGTGTGTGTGTGTGTATGTTTTACATGTCCTTCTCTCTGCAGATGTTGATGAGTGTGTGAAGCCAGGTGTGTGTGTGGACGGCCGCTGTGTGAACACTGAAGGCTCCTTCCAGTGCCAGTGTCAGACCGGCTTCACCGCCAACCCAGAGAAGACCACCTGCCTCGGTACGCACACGCACACACACACACACACACACACACACACACACACACACACACACACACACACACACACACACACGCAGTTATATTATACAGAGGTAAAAGACACTTGAAGACATTTGGAACATCACTTGTCCTGGATGACTGAGAGTGATCAGACTGTTAAAGGAGCAGTTCAGGAAAATACTAGAGGAGTAGTATGGCATCCAGCAACATCCCATAATTACCATTTGATAAATGCAATGCAGTACAGCGCTTTTCTATCTCACACACAGTCAGTTAAGGATGACGCAGCACAGCAGGGGTTGTGTTGGCTTCAGACTGGAAGGGGCGAGTGGAGCAAGGGGATCGAACCATTGACCTTCTGATCCACATTAAAGGGATAGTTCAACATTTTGGCAAATTCGCCCATTGCCATAATCCCTGTAGTCTTAGCAGTAGGTTCATTACCTGTGATTATCAGTGCATGTTGTTTTGGGATCAGCGGGGCAGAGACGTGAGCTGCTCAGTGAATACAATGGAGGTGAATGGTACTGGTCCCCTGTCCCTCATCAAACTCATTAACAACTCCACAACGCTCTGGTGGACAAGTTGTGACCTGCACATTCACCACAGTATGAAATAATAATGTATTATTATGTAACATTACGACACATTAAACAAATACTCGGAACTACTTGCGCTTATGAAATCACTCAGCCGTGTCTGGAATGTAGTTTCGGCTGCTTTTGCCTCTAAAACAACTTAGTTTGTAGGGACTACAGATGGAAATTAGCTGGGAGCTAAATCTGGTGCAACCATCTTTTCATTTTTTTCCTTTAAATGATTAATGTAATTGCACATTGTCCCTTATTAAACTAATAAACTAAAATAAACTAGTTTAGCAATGTTACATTATTATTTCATAGCGTGGTGAATGTGCAGATCACAACTTGTCCACGAGAGCGTTTTGGAGTTGTTGGATTGTGTATTTGATCAGTCTGATGAGGGACCAGTACCATTTACCTCCACTGTATTACCTGAGCAGCTCACGTCTCTGCCCTGCTGATCTCAAAACAACATGCACTGATAATCACAGGTAATGAACCTACTGCTATGGCTATAGGGATTATGGCAATAGGCAAATTTGCCAAAATGTTGAACTATCCCTTTAAAGCACTACTAATAACTGTCCTCTCTCTCTCTCTCTCTCTCAGATGTGGATGAGTGTGTGATGTCCGGCGGGTCGGTCTGTGGGTCGCAGCGTTGTGAGAACACGATTGGCTCGTACCACTGCTTCACTTCCTGTGAGCCGGGCTACCAGGTCACACAGACCGGTACACAGTGTGTAGGTGAGTGTGTCTGAACTTCACACACACACACACACACACACATGCACACACACACACGCACTGTACCCGTTGCACTCAGCGCTGGCGGGGGACTAGCTACAGTTTCTCGGTGAAACTGAACATTTTCTGCAGATGTTTCACAATAAAAGCCCTGCAGGCACGTGGAAGGATTCTGCTGCAACAATGGTGAATGTGAAACAGATAGAGGAAGAGTTACACAAACAAGTTACACAAGTTCTTCATCTTGTCCCTCCAATAAAAGGCAAGTAGAACAAAACATGTACAGATTTACATCTTAGATGCGAGGGATATAAGTGGTCTCCCGCTCCAGTACATGAGTCATAACATCTGACTGTCGGACCTGGCTTGGAGAATATGAACAGGTCAAAGTAAACATGGCAAACATTTCAAAATGAATGCATGTGTTTTTTGTCACATTATCAAATAATCTCTTGGACTAAAAGCTCTGCTTCAAAGCGAGAGTCCTTTAGAGAAATACACAGGAAGTACAGCTTTTACTTTGAAGTGAAGTGGAGAATAAGGTAAGTTTACAAAATGATAATGATCTGATACTGGAAAAATATACTTGAGTACAGTGTTCTTGTACTTTATCACTTGTTGACAGATTTCATGTTTACTTAGCATTTAATGGGACAGTGGGGTGACTAATAGAGCTCTCCAGGGAACTATTAATGTGTTTACAATATGAAATATTATGAGTATCTTGTTGTTTCCAGCTGGGGAGTCAGAGATCAGACATCACTTTGAGTAATGAGAGTTATTAGAGAGAAATCCACACAGTTGAGGTTGAGGCCGTCTCTCTTCTTTCAGATATCAATGAATGCACCAATAAGACGGTGTGTGGGGACCACGCCTTCTGCCAGAACCTGATAGGAACCTACCTGTGTGTGTGTGACATGGGCTTCACCACCACTGCCGATGGAAAAGCCTGTGTCGGTAGGTGTTTCCCTCCTCCTCCTCCTCCTGTGTAGATACAAAGCTGCAGGTGTGTGTTGCTGTAACACATCTGCTCCCACTCTCTGGTGAAACAGCGCCCCCTTGTGTCAATAGGACAGTAAGATCATAAATGCATCGACGCAAATACAAGTAAATAAATGCTGTTAGACGGTTAGTCGTGTGAGTTGTATTGTGTAGCAGTGCAGTGTGATTCTCTTATGTTGTTGCAGACACATTAATTGTAATCTGCTACTTTTATTATACAGTAGGTCTCATTGCTATGCTCCTTCTGGCAGGGGGACTGCCAATTCAAATTGGCCTTTTGGCTGTAATTGGGTGCATTTACATTTACATTTTATCTTTTTTTAAAGGGACAACAAGGAGTTTTGGAAAAGCGAAGCATTTTCACACTACATTTATGAGCCTCCGCGCACCGTGAAATTCTTTGACCGGCGCAAGACAGACTCATGTTTTCATTCATCAAGAATTAAAGTCAGAGGTTGGAAGACGATCACATACCGTCGTAGTTCCCACCATAAATGCCGATTCGGCGGCGTTATTCTCATGACTCGCCACGAAACCGAAAGTAAAGAAACGCTGGTCGGCTCGCCCAGCATTTCCTCCACCACTAATAATAACAAAATAACGAGAGACAAAACCATATATTTATGGAAAATGGGCCCATTAACAAGTGGTAACGTAGATTCATCCACATTAATATGAGACTTTTTTATTGTCGCAGAATTTTTCGTTCTGCCGATGGAGAAACTCCTCGTTGTCCCTTTAAATGTTCATTAATGTACACTGTCCCTCTCGAACAAATAAAGGAAAAAAAAAAAGCTAATAAAATGCACCAACACAACAAATTTCATTATCAATAATATCAATTTTGTCTCGAGTGACTTACTAAACAGAAGCTCTCTGTTCTTCTGTGATCCCTCTCTCTCTCTCTCTCCCTCTCTCTCTCTCTCTCTCTCTCTCTCTCTCTCTCTCTCTCTCTCTCTCTCTCAGATGAGGACGAGTGTGTGTCTCTGGAGGACGCGTGTGGTTCTGCTCGCTGTGAGAACATGGAGGGCTCCTTCATGTGTATGTGTGATGGACTGGATGAGTTTGATGTTGCAACCAAGAAGTGTGTCAGCCCTGCACCACCAGGTACACACACACACACACACACACACACACACACACACACACACACACACACACACACACACACACACACACACACACACACACACACACACACCCATACACATGCACATGAGTGAGGCCTGAAGGTTGAAGGCCTTAAATGTAATGTTTGGAATATTTAGAGTAGTATTGTCTTATGATATATTGTCTAATTAAGCAATATCACATGAGAGGGAGTGCTGTTGTACTGTATATCAGCACGGCTGTGATTCGGTCGTAGGCACGAGGCCGCAGGCCGAGTGCCGCAGATAATCACACCGTGCTGCTGTTGCAGCTCTAAAACTATGGAACGATCTCCCTCAAAACATTAGACTGGCCTCTTCTCTGCCGGTTTTTAAATCTCTTCTTAAAACCCACCTCTTCTCCTTGGCCTTTGTTCCCTAGTAAGACGTTGGCTTGATTTGATTTGATTTGATTTGATTTGATTTGATTTGATTTGATTTGATTTTTATCTTATTTTATTGTTTCTTTTATTGCACGGCTATTATTTTACCCATGTCATATGCCTTTTAGATGATTTTATCTGTTTTTATATGTAATTTCATGTCTTATGTAAGATGTTGTGTCTTTATTTCTGATACTTTTATTTATTACCCTGTACAGCACTTTGGTCCTCTGTGGATGTTTTGAAGTGCTCAACAAATAAAGTTGGATTGGATTGGACTGGATAATCCTATGAAAAAGATAAAACACTGACAAAACAGAAACTCTCTGTGAAGCACAGACTCTCTTCTCTCTTGTCAGTTCCTCAGATGATGACATCGTCGGTGCTTTAGAGCAGCGGTCCCCAACCTTTTTATCTCCGCGGACCGGTCACCGGTGGAAAATTTTACCGCGGACCGGGGGGGGGTCGTTCTCTTCGGGGGGGGGGGGACGTTTACGTTCTTTGTTACAACTCACCATAATATAGTATCACAATAATAATGTCAGTCATCTGGGGGTGATGCTCCGTCTGTCATCTCGGTTCCTGTCTACTCTGTCATCTCGTTTTGCTGCTGAAGCTGCAGAAAACTCCGTTTCACAAACATAGTATCTTTGTAATGGCAAGGCAAGGCAAGGCAATTTTATTTGTATAGCCCGTTTTTACAAACAGTTTGTCTCAAAGGGCTTTACATGGCATCGTAACAACATCCTCTGTCCTTAGACCCTCACATCGACTGAGGAAAAACTCCATGGAAAACCCTTTTAACAGGGAAAAACAGGAGAAACCTCAGGGTGAGCAACAGAGGAGGGATCCCTGACCCAGGACGGACAGACGTGCAATAGATGTTGTTACAGACAAGAAAACAGTTTACAGTTTGTCACAGAATGTGCGGAATATGGAAATGTTAGCAGGGGTTGATGAAGGCAGTCTCTAGTGAGGGGAGGGGGGGGGGCAGGGAGAGCCGGTCAGCTCGATGGGAGGACTGGGTGGCAGACTGGTCCATGGGAAGGGAGGGGAGGCCGGTCTAACGGCAGGGGAAGGGGTGGGAGGGGGGCGATGCAGGCGGCGGCTGGTGCAGAGAGATGGAGCTCCGGTGGATCTGCGGAAACACTTAACACCTTAATGGAAGTAGGTTTTCCGTGCTTTTGTGGTGATCTCAGGATATTCTGCTTAAATCCAGAACGCAGGGAGAGAAGTTTTCTGTGAAGTGATGAAGTGGCAGAGAGCCGGCCGGGTCCCGCACACACATTGCGGAGCTTGGAGCATGTGAATCACCTGTTGCAATGAACCCGTAATTTAAACAGGACTCGTGCTTTTTCTTTTAGAACAGCTTTCTTCTTGTTGGAAGGCGTCGGGTCTTCTGTCGTCTCATTATTGAGTTTTTCCCGGCCCGGCGACGTGTGTTTTTCACTCTTTTACGTTTGTGCCTGCCTGTCAATGGCCTGTCAATTGCGCAGCGCTGGAACGATGCACAAACGGAAGTGGCAACATTTTCAAAATAAAATGACCGGAAGTGTGAAATAGACGAAACAAACAATTTTTTTTTTTTCATTTTCATTTCATCTTTCTGCGGCCCGGTACCAAATGATCCACGGACCGGTACCGGTCCGCGGCCCGGTGGTTGGGGACCACTGCTTTAGAGAACTGGATCGTCCTACTGTAAATAACCTTATCATATTTAACCCGTTTGTGTTTCTCCTTTCTTCTTCAGCAGCAGCAGTCCCCAACTACTCTTCCTCCTCTTCCTCCTCCTCCTCTTCTTCTTCCTCCTCCTCTTCTTCTTCTTCCTCCTCCTCCTCCTCATCTGGCCATGTCACCTTAGTGGAGTTTGACCCCCTGCTGCCCCCCCTCCCCGCGGCCCGGCCCGGCGAGCTGAGGGAGTGCTACTACAACCTGGCGGAGCAGGGCACGTGCAGCCTGCTGGCCACCAACACCAGCCAGCAGGAGTGCTGCTGCACGGTGGGGGAGGCCTGGGGGCTGGGCTGCCAGTACCACGCCTGTCCTCTCCCAGACACAGGTGAGACGGCGTGGACACGGGGACACGGGGACACGGTTTTAGTTTAGTTTAGTTTAGTTAGATCCCCATTAGCTTTTGCCACGCAGCAGCTATTCTTCCTGGGGTCTTTTCATCATAATAAATGACAAATACAAACCATGAACACACAACACATTAATACATAAAACAGAAAATACATACAGAAAACACATACTCAATACAAAAACAAAACATCCAAGACAAACACTTAACATATGTTACCCGCTCCTACATTGAATCACTACACAACAAGAATACCAGGACCCAATTTACAAATAGGCTCTCTTAGTTTCATTTTAAAACTAACCATGTTTCTTTGTTGTATCACATAATTCAACATTCAACATTCACACACTGCGCTGGTGACTCATTGTGTGACAGCCTGAGGTCTTCCACTGTTGTAGACAGGTGAAGCAGGGAGAGTTAGACTTTATATAAGGTGATTTATAATAGGGATGTACCTGAACTCTAACACGTTATTCGTAAGTACACAAATAATGTTTTGATCCAGAATAGTTTTTCTGTCCTAAGTTCCTCCTCATTATTCAGGAGCTTTTTTCTAAAGATAAAGACACGTTTGGATGTGTGTTTTGAGCGTGATTTTGAGCCAACTACAAGAGATTAAAACAAAACAGAACAAAAATACATGTTGGTAGTTGGTTTTGATCCAATCACATCCATGCACCAGACACTGCTACAGTTTGTTTTTGGTGAAGGAAGACCTCAGGCTCAGTCCCTTACGTTATCACAGAGGAGCAGCAGCACATAACCAGGTGACTGTGGTTCACACTCCAACACAGTAGGTGGCGCTAATGCACCTTAACGGGAAAAGAAGCGGCTATAAAACGGTGGATACATTTTTTTGAGTGTCACAACCCTGCAAAACGACTGGTTTAGAAGAGCCACAAGATTAAATTATTTTATTCCCGTTCTAGTTAGCCGAGAGCTAAAGCGGACGTTAGCCGGCTAGCTCAGTGGAAGTCTCTAGTGCGCCCACTTCCTGTTTCTTCTCAAATACGAATAACAAATCTGAAGTTCTTTTTAAAACCCCAAATCCGAACTCGAATGCAAATAGTGCACTGACTGTACACCCCTAATATACAAGATGTCTGTCTCCTTATTGCCAGGCTTAGGGAGTAACAGATGACATGTAACAGCGTTATGTAGGCCTAATTAGGATACAAAAAAGGTAACTGTAATCTATTACAGTACTGGAAAAAATATGTGATCAGATTACTGGTATATTTGATAAAAACAAGGATTACTTGGCAGGATTATATTTTTTAAAATCAACCATATAGTAGAGCAGACATGCACAGTGGACACACATAGCAACACTTTATGACAAACCATCGCCTACTGCTGGAGACCCGAGGAGCACGGCCAGCAAACGTGATAACAGCCCCGTGTTGTGTATAAAGAGTTTTATTTGTGACAAATCTTGAACACCATGTATCATTTTCCTTCCACGCTACTTTGTGTTGGTCACTCTGTCACATAAAATCCCAATAATATTCATTCAAGTTTGTGGTTGTAACGTGACAAAATGTGGAAGGGTTATGAATACCTTTACAAGGCGGCGGCGCTCTATGTGAGGAGGAATATGTCACTGAGCTCTGTCTCTCTGTCTGTTGCTCTGAGCTGGAATCAACCTGGACCATGTTTGTGTTTGTGTGCAGCCGAGTTCCTGTCCCTGTGTCCCAGTGGGAGAGGATATGTGACCACTGGACCAGGAGCCTTCAGCTACAGCGGTACACACACACACACACACACTTTCTTTTTGTTGTCTTTAAAGACCTTGCCTAGCTGATGTATTTATGTGCGATCTAATTTATATTGTAAAATGAGGTGACAAGTCAAGACTGAAAAAAACAAAGAGACTAATAAGCTGATGGTGAAGCCTCATCGCCAAAGCATGACATTGAATATACCATCAGAGATGATAAATCCATGACCTTGAGTGTTTTGGTACGTTTTTAAGTGATTTGTATGACTCCGCCCCATGACATTATTGGTTAGGTTAGGTTAGTTTATTGGTCTCCACCAGGGAGAAATTTGTCGCAGAGACAGGGAACATGTTGCATACGTAAAAAACACATACAGTATACATATTGCATAAACATTAATTTGGATTTAGGATTGTTAAAGGTCAAAATCACACAGGCTTTGGACATTGAGTGCGTGACCACATCCATGGAGACACACAACCAGATGTGTGTGATTCTAGTTTACACCACACGTCTGACAGAAATGCTGCCATCATATCAGCTGATGTGTTGTGGATCAGGAGCGGTTGTGAACATCCAGCTGTGTGTTTGCTCTGCCTCTGCTCCCAGATGTGGACGAGTGTAAGCGTTTCCACCTGGAGGTGTGTAAGAGCGGAGTGTGTGTCAACAACATCCCTGGATACAGCTGCTACTGCTCCAGTGGATACGTGTACAACAGCACGCTGCTGGAGTGTGTTGGTAGGAGCCCCACACACACACACACACACACACACACACAGGAACACAAATGTGACCCGTTCTATCAAAATGAGTCGGAAGTCGCAACGTTCTATTTTTAGATAATCAGCTGATAACGTGGAAAACCCATAGAAAATCCCCCCAAATTTTTTTTAGCCTAATTTCAAAGCAATGACATTCAAAAACAATCTCCCAAAGTTTCACAGTCCAGATAATTGAGAAAAGGCACGTAAATGATGATTAAAGTTGACTTGCAACTTAAACCCTCTGAAGATGAGCGTTGCATCGGTGCAAAACATGAAATATCTTCTGAACCGTTCATGATAGAGACGAGCTGTAAACTGCATCTGAATCGCGGGATTCTCTGCTTTCCGACGGTCATTGAATGGTGCCTCTATGACGAGCAGGGACGGGGACAGAAACAGATGCTAAACCGAGTAGCATCGACGCTAACAGAGCGTAGGATCGATGCTAACAGAGCGTAGCATCGACGCTAACAGAGCGTAGCATCGATGCTAAACCGAACTTACACGCTTGCACATGTTTTACAAAATGTCAACAAAACATGACAACTTCTGAACAGTTTATGATAGAGACGAGCTGTAAAAAGCATCTGAATTGTGAGATTCCCTGCTTTCCGAGGGTCATTGAATGGTGCCTCTATGACAACAAGGGACTGGGTCACTGGCAAAAACTTTAACTGCAATTTTCTCAGGTTTTAGAACGGAATAAGAGAGTAGGAGATCATAATTCAAATGGCCACATCTCGAAAACCATCAAATGTATTTGACTAGGGTATCATTTTAAAGCTTATTTTCTAATCTTTCCATTGATACCAAAATCTCAACTTTGAAATCTGGGTCACTGTGACTCATTTTGATGGATCGGGTCACAAATATGCTTTATTATTCAAATGTAAACCGTTTGTTTGGAGCTATATGCTAACCTGTGGTGAACGTGTGTGTGTGTGTGTGTCAGATCATGATGAGTGCGAGGAGGAGAGCTGTGTAGGAGGAGTGTGTGTGAACACGGTGGGGTCGTATTACTGCAGCTGTCAGCCTCCTCTGGTGCTCGATGACACTCAGAGAAACTGTGTCAACTCCTCCCACCTGACTGTAGGTAAGACACCTGCCTCCCTCCTCCTCCTCCTCCTCCTCCTCCTCCTCCAACTCCATCCCTCTGCTCCTCATTTCCTTCCTCTTTTTTCATTCCCTCTCCTCCTTTACCCTCTTTCCTTACAACCTTTACAACTTTTCCATTTACTGTCTCCTCCTCATCATCTTTATCCTCTTTCTTCCTCTCCTTCACCACCACTCCTCTCTTCCTCTGAGCTGGTGACAGACAGTCACAGTTCTCATGGATACGAAATCTCCGAAACAGCTTGACTGAGCTTTAGTTGGTAACAATTATTCAGTCATATTTGCTGGAACTGTCACTATATTCTGATGGTCAGACATTAAATGATAATAATTTAGGACAAAATCCAGCTCCTCTGGCTCCACCTACAGCCTGTAATTGTATTTGCCAAAAGCCACCGCGACCGACGATTCTCCACCAGTCAGGTAGAGGGAGCAGGAGGAGCAGCCAATCGCAGCTGGCATAGGTTCATAAAGGTGTATTGTCTTGAAATTTCCAACCAAATTGCGGAGTTTACTTTCACTTTCATCAACTTACCAACTGGAGCTTTAAATTTGACACAAATGTCCACCTGGACTCAAGGATGATCTGATTAGATTTCGGAGGTCAAAGGTGAAAGGTCAAGGTCACGATGAGTGTTGGCCCTGGGGAACACAACGGCCCAATTCCAATCCGACCCCTCACGGACTCACTGACTTAGAGGCGCGTTCAGGTTCAGTCCGTGAGTGTGTGAGGGCTGTTCCGTTGTCAGATCATCAAGTCAGTGAGTCAGTGAATGAGCCCTTACTGCCCCCTTACCGTAAGTCAGCACTGATGCTGACTTTGGGTAGGGGAATTACCCACAGTTCATAGCGTTGTGAAGTCAAACACATGAGATGCCGTCGGAACGCAAGTGTTAAAAAAAAAAAAAGTAAATTAACACACGTAGTCAGAGAGAGCTCCGCCGCTCTCTTTATTGTTAATGGACAAGAGCAACAACAAAAAAAAAGAAAAGAAGAAGTTTACTGTCAGTATTAACGTGCAGTTTGTGATTATTGATGATGATTTGAGCAGATCTGATCCGGGAACATTTTGTTTTGAGTCCGTCCCCCTCACACACCTTGTGCGTGTTGAAAGTACGGTAAATTATTGGCCCAAGACCGGAGTCAACAACATGTTGTTGTCAAGGTAACGTGTGGTGAGAGTGGGTAAGTGCTGTTCCATTCATGTTTACAGCATCTGGACCCTCACAGACTCTCACACTCTGTCACTTAGAGCTGACGTCACTTTAGTCAGTGAGGGTTCAGGGCTCGAGTCTTTAGGGGGCGGATTGGAACTGGGCCAAGGCCTTTTTTACATTTGGAGGTGAGGCCTGATCCGGTGCTGGTACGTGGTCCAGTTCAGATAACAGAGCTCGATGTGTGTGTGTCCGTCCTGCAGATGAGAACCTGTCCGTGTGCTGGCAGCACGTCTCAGCAGACCTGATGTGTCAGAGTCCTCTGCTGGGAGCTCAGGTCACCTTCACCGACTGCTGCTGCCTGTACGGGGAGGGCTGGGGGATGGAGTGCGCCCTCTGCCCCTCCACCGACTCCGGTAACACATCTCACATCATTTCATTTGGTTGATTTTATTCATCTTTCTGTTTTCTTTTGTTTTTTCACAAACATTATATTTTGAGCTGGTTTGTTTTTCTAAAAAATCCTGTCTAGACAGTTTTACTCACTTCAGCTCCTCTATTTTAGCTTTTTTATCTGGTTTTACTCACTTACTTAAAACACATGTTTTCTGTTAGTAATCTGTTATCTGACATCTTTGCCTTCTGTTGGCACTGGAAACTGGAGAATATTAGATACCAAGCCTCTTAGAATCCCACTTAAAATTATGAGAGTAAAACCACAGATTTTAAAGGAGCAGGAAACTTAAAGGGATAGTTCACCCAAAATTCAAATTTCGACTAAGCTGGGAGAAGTTTCAGAGTCCTCCGTGGCTTCTCTGAGTTACGGGGGGTCCGTGCAGCAGTATTTGTCCATATAATGGTTGTGAATGGATACCAACTTTCTTCGTCCAAAAAGACACACCAAAAAACATCCAAATACCTCCATGCTGCTCGTCTGTAATGTCCCTCTTGTATTGAAGCCCCGGCATGAAAAATTGTTCCGAAAAAAATTAAATAAGTCTATATTTTAAGCTTGTTTGTAGCGGAAGCTCCCAGTGTCTCAGTTCACTGCTCTTCCTGTGTCCGTGCAAATCTCGCGTGATTTGCACTGACCGTCGGAACAATTTCTCATGTCGGGGCTTCAATACAAGAGGGACATTGCAGACGAGCAGTATGGAGGTATTTGGATGTTTTTTGGTGTGTCTTTTTGGACGAATAAAGTTGGTATCCATTGACAACCATTATATGGACAAATACTGCTACGCCGAGACCCCCTGTAACTCAGAGAAGCCACGGAGGACTCTGAAACTTCTCCCAGCCCTTAGTCGACATGAGGGTGAGTAGATAATGAGTGCAATTTGAATTTTGGGTGAACTGTCCTTTTAACAAAGAGTTACTGTAATGAGGAGTGTGTGAGTCGTCCCAGCAGGTTGTAGATTGATGTAAAGCTCAACCGGGAGGAGTTGTGCGTCTTCGTAGACTGATATGAACGATGCTCTCTCTGCAGACGACTACGCCTTCCTGTGCAGCTCCTTCCTCCCTCCCCTGTTTCCCAGTTATCCAGATTCAGACGGACCAGAAACTGGAGGGAGACCAGGACCAGGAGGAGGAGCAGGAGGAGCAGGAGGAGGAGGTACATGGTTTACTCTTTCTCCAGATATTTTCTTTCATCTCTTATTTTTTTTTAAGGTTATATTATCTGTCATTTAACACCTCCTCTCCTCTCCTCTCCTCTCCTCTCCTCTCCTCTCCTCTCCTCTCCTCTCCTCTCTTCCTCCCCTCCTCCTCTCCTCTCCTCTCCCCTCCCCCCTCTTCCTCCTCCTCTTCCTCCTCTCCTCTCCTCTCCTCCTCTCCTCTCCTCTCGTCCTCCTCTCCCCCCCATCTTCCTCCTCCCCCTCCTCCTCTCCTCCTCCTCTCCTCTCCCTCCTACTCCTCCTCCTCTTCTCCTCCTCTCCTCTCCTCTCTTCCTCCTCCTCTCCTCTCCCCTCCCTCTCCTCCTCCTCTCTTCCTCCTCCTCCTCTCTTCCTCATCTCCTCTCCTCTTCCTCCTCCTCTCCTCTCCTCTCGCCCCCCTTCTCCTCCCCCTCTTCCTCATCTCCTCTTCCTCCTCCTCTCCTCTCCTCTCCTCTCCCCTCCCCTCCTCTCCTCTCCTCTCCCCTCCCCTCCCCTCCCCTCCTCTCCTCTCCTCTCCTCTCCTCTCCTCTCCTCTCCTCTCCTCTCCTCTCCTCTCCTCTATTCTCCTCTCCTCTCCTCTCCTCCACCTCCTACTCCTCTCCTCCTCTCCTCTCCTCTCCTCTCCTCTCCTCTCCTCTCCTCTCCTCTCCTCAGCTCCTCCACGTTTCCCTCCCTACGGTGTGGACTCCTTCTCTCCCCCTGTGGTTCCCGGCAGAGACTTCAGTCAGCCTGACTATGACGACTACTCTCCAGCAGGGGGCAGCAGGTCGGGCTTCAGAGGACGGACGCCGGCCTCCTTCAGTCTGCCTGACGGAGTCTATCGCAGGCCTGAGTACGGGTGAGATTTCAACCTCAGGCCGACATTTTCTGTTTCCTTCAACACACAAAACCAAACTCACAGAACGTTAAGCCCGCCCAACGACTCTCTAAACAGATAGAGCGCTGTGATTGGTGAACACAAACGGTGTTCGAGACTCAAAAAGTTCCCATGGCTCGTTTCTAGACCCACCTACGGAGCAAAGAGATTTGCTCCGTAGGTGGGTCTAGACCTACGGAGCAAAGAGATTTGCTGCCGCGAGGGTGCAGCTAGATTTCTAGGCTAGCAGTGATTCTCAAACTGTGGTACGTGGGCTCCCTCCAGGTGGTACGCAAAAGACTCCCTGAATTAAACATAAATAAAATAAAATAAATTTCAGATGCACCAAAAATTGGGCTACCACATATTTTCGGCCAAAAATGGCCAAAAATGCATTTGCAGGATGTTGTGATGATACCATAGAATAAATAGACTGTATAAATACAAGCAAAAACCTGCCAAAAATGCCAACATCATTATCAGCAAGGGAGTCCAGGCACCGCTCCGACCACACATGTATCTGTTTACCTGTTAGCTCCGTTAGCTCCGCTAGCTCTGTTAGCTCTGTTAGCTCCGTAGCTCTGTTAGCTGCGTTAGCTTCGTTAGCTCGGCTACAGTCCAACTGGAGTGGCCCATTTATAAAATGAAATGAGCAGCGCTTCAAATAACCTGCGTACTTGTGTACTGCGTACGTGTGTCGTAGTTTAAATTAGGTAACTTGTATAAGATGAAAGAGCAGGTTCTTGGATGAAACATGAGTCATTTCAGAATACGATCTTTAAGACAGCTTTCTAATGTTAGGAACCCCCCCCCACACACTTGGTGGTACTTGGAGAGGCATGTATTTTCTGGGGTGGTAGGCCTACTTGGTGTAAAAAGTTTGAGAACCACTGTGATAGAGGAATAAACCTGTGTAATATCCTCTGGCCAGATGTTTACAAGGTTTTCTCTATCCAGCTGTATTTAATTTGAGTCAGTATTCAATGGAGATGTCCCCCGCTCTCTGTAAGTACAGACAGAACATAGGCTACCTGGTTTACATCCCAGTGGGTGTGAATGGCCGTGTCCGTGTCTTCAGGTGTGATCTTATGGACGTTCCTCATTTCAACACTCATCTGGACTTTAAACTTTCTTTAACAGCCTCAACTCAGTGTGATGAAGGAGAAGTGCAGCAGAGGACTGTAGATGTCTGGGACATCTTTCGAATATACAAAAGCTAAACCTGGAGGCAGCGTTTAGCTCAGTTGGTAGAGCAGCTGCCCCATGTTGAGGCTACAGTCCTCACTGCAGGCGGCCCGGTTCGAATCCCGCATCTAATATTGATTAAAGGCAATAAAAAAGCCCCAAAAATATACTTAAAAAAACAAAAGCTAAACCTGACACAAATAGAACACCAACCAAAGAGCAAATATGAAGACAAACAAGGAGATTGGTTCATCGCTCATAATAAATGTTTTCACACGTTAGATATTAAAGGCCCCATGGCATGAAAAATGTGATTTTGGTTATTTTTTCGTGCTTGGAGAGGTCTCTGGGCCACGTATATACTGTCCCATGCATCAAACTGGTCATAAACGGAGAAACACACACCGCCCATTTGTAAGAACATTCTCTTTAAGACGAGCAGATAGCACTTCCTCCTTTCTGTGATGTCACACACAAGGTAACTCCGCCCACCGTGACCAGTTGTTTTTTTTCAATTTTTATGAATGCAGCTTAGGCTTCAGTTACTTGCCTGTGATTGGCCCGACCACATGCCACTCAAAAACTGTCAGCCAATCAGAGGAGAGGTTCTCATTCTCTCTTCTGATTGGCCAAATGACCTGTGCCTGCTAGAACTCCAGAAAGAGGCAACAGAAAGGGGCAGTATAAACGATATTAAGCAGATCACAGGTACTCAAAACCAATGATACATCTTGTTAGGGATATCAGCAGGTAAATAAACCCAGAGAAAAGTGCACAGCATGGGGCCTTTAAAAAGTTTGTCATCCTCGTCATCTAAAACAAACAGGTGCATCTCAATAAGTGAGAACATGATCAGCAGTCTTACAGCGAAGCTACTGAACCAGACTCAGAGCGTTTAAAGACTCAAGAAACATTTGCAGGTGTTTGGAGTTCATCAGCTGATCAGAGCGAGACACCATTAGGTTACAATATTAGTTTTTGATTGATTGATTGATTGAATTTGGGTTTTCATTAGCCTAAATATAAGCCATGATCATTGCAATGAAAAGAAAGACATGAAATATTTCATTCTGTGTGTAATGAATCTATATAATATATGAGTTCCACTATTTGAATCGAACGATTGACATAAATGAACTTTTCCATAATATTTAAGTAACATAAGTTTAAGTTTTTTCAAAATAATGGCCTCAGGCACACACACACCAATTTTGGTGCTTACCAAAATTGATTCCTTTGATTCCTTACTGCACAATAAATCAGTTGCTTGTTGGTCATATTAACAGCAGTGTGTGTGTGTGTGTGTGTGTGTGTGTGTGTGTGTGTGTGTGTGTGTGTGTGTGTGTGTGTGTGTGTGTGTGTGTGTGTGTGTGTGTGTGTGTGTGTGTGTGTCTTAGCACTGGTTACTACTCTGAAGGAGACTACGGTTCCCCCGACGCCTCACAA
This sequence comes from Trachurus trachurus, assembly GCF_905171665.1. Classification (NCBI taxonomy): domain Eukaryota; kingdom Metazoa; phylum Chordata; class Actinopteri; order Carangiformes; family Carangidae; genus Trachurus; species Trachurus trachurus. Next base: position 36,745,819 of record NC_139892.1, read on the forward strand.
CCCAGAACTCCCTCCTTCCGCCTGCCACCAGACCCCCGGGCTGAGACGGCGTTCGGGGCGCGGCCTCCTCCTCCGTCCAGGCCCGACGGACCCCCCCTCAGCCTGGCCCCCCTGCCGGGAACTCCCTACGAGGAGCAGGAGGAGGAGGACGAGGAGCAGTGGAGACCGGGCCCACCATTCCCTCCTTTCACTGAGCGAGGCAGAGGAGGAGGAGCAGGGCCCAGGAGGGTGTACGAGAGTGAGTCCACTGGTCGACACCTTTCCACCCAAGCATGACTCAAACAGTTCTTCCTATCCAAATCCTTATTCTGTTTAAATTAGTCACAGATATTGATTAACGATTATGGATTGGTTTTAATTACTAAGTGTTCAGTAGTCCTCCTCTCTCTGTTGGTCCTGTCTTTTGTTCTTCTACACTCTCACCATTATGTTGATCGTGACTCAGGATGTGTGGATCCACTCTGAGTGTTTGCAGTGGAGCATTTAGCAGCTAAAGAGACCAAACACAGAGCTAAAAGAGAGGACCAGACATTGTTACATGATAGAAAGATATTATTATTATATTATTTATTTGTTTATTTCGGGCATGTCAATTAAATCATCATCATCACACTTAATCTTAGTTCAAATAATACAATACACATGGCCGAAAGGGAAAGCGGGAGAAGCAAAAGCTGATCTAGTCCCGCCCCCATTACCCACAGAATAAAATCTTCATCATTATCTTTTCTTTTCTTTTGCTTTTTACATTTTTTTTTTAGAACTTAATTTTTATTTATTTTGACAACACAACATATTCATTTCCCTTTATGTACTTTTTTTTTTCTTTTTAAAGCAGCGCAACAAAACAAGAAATTAAACATAAAATCAATTACACACATCCAAAGTGAGAGAGAGAGAAAAGAGAGAGAGAAAAAAAAAGTAAAGGAAGATAAATTATGGAATATAATACAAAGAATGGCAATATTGTTAATAATAATTTAAAGGAATTCATAAATAAAATAAATAAATAAATAAAAGGGAGAGAAATCCACTCTAGGTATCAAATTACGTGATGGTGATGTGTGATGTGTGTACCTGATCAAGGGTCTAATGCTACAAACTTATTGTATTAGCAGAGCTATGACAGGTTTCCATCGTTTAATAAAAATAGGTTTTTGAAGTCTTAATGAATATGTAATTTGCTCCATCTGGTAAATGTCCCATATTTTCTGGATCCATACATTGTAAGTAGGAGGATCTGGCTTTAGCCACCTGATGGTTATGCATTTTAATGCTGCTGTGAGCAAGATGTTTAAGAGATATTTGCTTTTTACATTTTGACATAACATTTTCTTTTACTTATGACATTTTGACATAACATGTTACAACAGTAGGTAGTATTATTGTTGAAACTTGAGTGCAGTGCAGCTACATCAGTACAGAACACAGGATTGAGGAGACGTCAAACTCCTGTTTCCGCTGCAGGAACTTTGCAGTAATTTTACGGGGCCGTTTGTTGAGTGTCTTAAACTTTTAAAGGGGCTAAATGAGTCCCTGCCTCGGGGTAAGTTCTCAGAGAGACCCCGAAAAAACTCCCAGGTGGGGTTTGAGGTTTACTGATTAGGTAAACTCAAAGCGGGAAAGCCCCGAGATAAGCAGCACCTTTTTTTAGAACCCAGCAGAAGAGGAACATTAATATAAATTAAAAACAACAACAGCAACATCAAGCACAGTAAAAGAAACACCTCCGCATAACGATTACTAGGGCTGGGACGATATACATTTTAAAAAATTCAAAAAAAAAAAAAAAAAAAAAGTGGAAAAGGTGGAAAGGAGACTCTAAGGCTAAATTGAGTTGAAAATAACTTTTTTAAAATTTATTTAAATAAATAAATCTGACACCGTCTTCTCGTCCCCCAGGGCGCTACGAGTCTTATGCCGGCCTGAGCGCAGCAGAGGATTGTGGGATACTGAACGGCTGTGAGAACGGCCGGTGTATCCGCGTCGCCGAGGGCTACACCTGTGACTGTTACCAAGGATACGAACTGGACATGTCCTCCATGACCTGTATAGGTACGTATAGATGACTTGACCCGGGGCTCTGTTTTTTATTCCAAAGCCGGTTTCACGTGTCCGAGTCGTCGCTAACGGAGACCGCCCACGTGTGTGTGTGTGTGTGTGTGTGTGTGTGTTTGCAGATGTGAACGAGTGTGAGGCCGGCGACAGCGTGGAGTTCCCGTGTGTGAACGCTCGCTGCGTGAACACGGAGGGCTCGTTCCGCTGCGTCTGCAGGAGAGGATACATCATGTCCCGCAGACCCAACCACTGCGTCGCTGCATAGACCGGATCGGACCGGATCGGACCGGACCGGACCGGACCGGACCGGACGTTAGACCTGTATCAGCTGGTCTAGACAATCCAAGACTCAACAGCACAACAGCAGACGGGGCTAAACTAGATTAGACCAAACTAAACTGGCGTGGGCGTTAATGTAGGACCTGATGTGACAAACTAGACCAGGATGAGACGTACCGGACCAAATTCACTAGACTGAACTGGGCCAGACCAGACCAGGTTAGTTTAGACTCTCCCACTCTCTCCGGTTGGGTTCTGTATCCAGGTTTATGTTGTGGGTGTTTTGTCCTGTAGTTTTAGGGACCTTGAAATGTCAAAAAAGATTTTTCACAAATATTTTGGGGACTAGAAAAAAAAACAAACCTGGATTTTCAGAGCAGCAAGGAAAATAAGTTGTTGTCAAGAATCTTTTCGACTGGGACCAGCATCAGTACATGATGTAATTAAGTGACTGTGCACATCTGCATTCCTAACTTTTAGTTGGACCAACTGACTGACTCACTGACTGACTGAGTTTCCTCATCGGCTATTGTAATCAAGCACAAACAAACACACAAAGAACCTTCAGCGTTGACGACTTTGAGCATTTGATGCGATGTATGCTTGTTAGCTAAAACCTCGTAGCTAAAACATAATTTTGAGACTTGCAGCAACTCAACCAGACCAGACTTAACCAGGTTTGACAGGAGACTAAATAACTTTATAACTGTAGCTTTACATTGAAACATGTTCTTTTTCATGGCTGACCAAAAGTTCTGCTTAGTATTTAGTATATCACAGCTATGTGGTCATTTGATTATGAATGTAATAAATTCTGGTCCCAGTCTGTGGTTTCCAAATGCAAACCAGTCCAGCCCAGTTTGGTCCAGTTTGTCAGTGCATCAGGAGTAGCCTACTGGGACCAAATCTGCTCCCACAGGTCAGGCGTATGTGTTTGACCTCTTGAAGACTCACAACCACAGCAACATCTGGATGTTTTTATTGTTTATCATAGGAGAGGATCTGGTAGGTTTGTTGTTAGGAGATGTGTGAAGATGTTCAAGTAGAAGAAGAGACAGTCGTGTGTGTGTGTGTGTTGATTGTTTTTGATTTCGTAAAAAAAACTAACCAGGAAAAACATTGACTAACACAGATGAGTTCAGAAACAAACCTGACAGACGACCAAGGGACATTAACATCACTACAACTATTATTTTTACCCATTCATCTTCTGATTGGGTTTTTTTTTCTCCCATTAATCAATAGAGTCTCACCCTGTTTGTGTGTGTGGGTGTGGGTGTGCGTGTGTGTGTGTGTGTGTGTGTTTTCTGCTCTGTCACCTCTTCCATGAAGAATCAGGTAAACGCCATAGAATTAACATGTGAAAATTTGATTATCAAAGTGGTTGCCAATAATTTTCCTCAGTCATCATATATCAACCAATCGCTGCAGCTCAGCTCAGGTGTAAAAACGATCATAGTGTCTTCTATAGCATCAAATGTGTAAAAGACCACAGTAGACATTTATATAGTGTAACTGTATTCACAAACATGTCTGCAGCATCTGTATAATAACTCACAGAAAGCTTCTGCTAATGTGAAGATGTTAAGAGATTGCCACAAGTGCATCTTTAATGAGCTCATACACATTAAAGGGATAGTTCACCCAAAATTCAAATTTCTCATTATCTACTCACCCTCATGTGGACTAAGGGCTGGGAGAATTTTCAGAGTCCTCCGTTCCTTCTCTGAGTTACGGGGGGGACAGTATTTGTCCATATAATGGTTGTGAATGGATACCACTTTTCTTCGTCCAAAAAGACACACCAAAAAACATCCAAATACCTCCATACTGCTCGTCTGTAATGTCCCTCTTGTATTGAAGCCCCGACATGAGAAATTGTTCCGCCGGTGATTTGCACTGACACAGGAAAAGCAGTGAACTGAGACACTGGGAGCTTCTGTTACAAACAAGCTTAAAATATAGACTTATTCAATTTTTTCGGAACAATTTCTCATGTCGGGGCTTCAATACAAGAGGGACATTACAGACGAGCAGTATGGAGGTATTTGGATGTTTTTTGGTGTGTCTTTTTGGACGAAGAAAAGTGGTATCCATTCACAACCATTATATGGACATGCAGTGCTGCACGGACCCCCCCGTAACTCAGAGAAGGAAAGGAGGACTCTGAAACTTCTCACAGCTCTTAGTCAACATGAGGGTGAGTAGATAATGAGTGAAATTTGAATTTTGGGTGAACTATCCCTTTAATGATTTCCAGCTAATGAAGATGTTCGGGAACAGTAGAATTAAAACTGGTTTGCTCACTGGGTCGTAGACATTGAAACACAGAGGTGGTGACACGGTCAGAGTGTCTCCAGCTGGTCCAAGGTCTTCACTTTGTTTCTTAAAAATCTAAATACTTCACTCAGCCGAATGTCAGCGGAAAGTCGTTTTTCCCCCTCAATGATCTGCTTCATGTGGCTTAAAGGGATAGTAGCTTTTTTTTTTAAAGTGTGGTTGTATGATCTACAAATAGCCCCTAAGAACTTAAATTGCAGTAGAAGACTCTCTGCACTCCTCCCGTTAGCAACGCCAGCCCATAATAGCCCTGCCCAGAGATTTACAACATACAGTGTTGTGAACAGACCCAAAGAAACGGCCTATTTTCACGGCCTAAAAGAGGTTTTACCTGAAAAAAAATACACAGTTCCATTGTTCGCTATAATATAATTTTTTCCAGCCCTTCAAAGTGCAGGAAAAACACAGTTTTTATTTGGACCTAACCAACTGCTGATCGGCGGCGCTAACCCTGGGCGGAGGGATACGTGAGTTGGTTAGGTCCAAATAAAAACTGTGTTTTTCCTGCACTTTGAAGGGCTGGCAAAAATTATATTATAGCGAACAATGGAACTGTGTATTTTTTTTCAGGTAAAACCTCTTTTAGGCTGCGTAAATAGGCCGTTTCTTTGGGTCTGTTCACAACACTGTATGTTGTAAATCTCTGGGCAGGGCTATTATGGGCTGGCGTTGCTAACGGGAGGAGTGCAGAGAGTCTTCTACTGCAATTAAAGTACTTAGGGGCTATTTGTAGATCATACAACCCCACTTTAAAAAAAATGCTACTATCCCTTTAACACAGAAACTCAGGACTCTCCTGGACGGTGTCACCAACCACAGGTTCACGATCATGTCTTTCTGTCTGCGTCCCACAGTCCTCATGTTTCTCCTTGTGAATGTACCAGAAGCTGCATCCAGTCGTTGTGTAAATAAGTAACAAGACACAATAATTATCCTTTATCGTTACCAAGTGAATGAAGCTGTTCCAGCCTGTAAGAGACGAGCGTGTTTACTGTGTTTTTTTTTTTTGTAATAACTTCCTCTTGTACTTAACACGCTGAATCTGTTGTGATGACCTTCTTCCTCCTCAGCACCTAATGTTTGATGTATAACATGCACTGTATCTGCCAGAGACCAGCCTTATCTGCTCACACAAGAGATTTTGTAAATTGTTTAAATTGTCGTCTCTGGTATTGGTTTTTTATTGTTTTCTGTTTCTGTTCTGTTTGTTTTTATGGTTTATGATTCACTTTTTTTTATCATTGTTGTTTGTATGACAAGAAATGAAAATATATTTGCACACACTTTTAGTGAAACCTGAGTGAGTGTTGTTTTTGGTCTATGGCAGTGATTCTCAAACTGTGGTGGTACGGGAGCTCCATCTCGTGGTACGCCAAAGAATCACTTAAAGGTGATAGCTACAAGTTTAATTCCTCCTGGCCAGTAGGTGTAGAACTCACGCTGCTGCTCTCGCTTCAACCTTCTGTTTTACTGATTGCCAGTTACAGCAGAAGACCCTATATATCTACTACTGACTAGATGCCGCGTTCTGCTTCTCGGCGTACGTCAATAGTGCCGCCATCTTGGTCCGGGGTTCTGACCATAGACATAATATACGTCTGACAAGCAGTCAGACCCGGTCAGACCCTTGTAGAACACATTTCAGTGTATTTATGCATGTGGGTGTGTGTCTGAGTATCTAAGTGTATGTTTAATACATAAAAAAATATATAAAATGTTTTCAAAATCATAAATATATGTCTGACATTTATAATAAACCAAACGGCTTGAAAATCGGTTGAATATTCGGTGAGTTATGGCGATTTTAATGGTTGATAGACCTCTGCCTCTGTTGACTATTGCAGGAAGTAGACACGGCTTCCCCCTGACCAAGATGGCGGCCGCGTTGACGCATTCCACTCAATAGAGTTGCCTGGGAACGCAGCATCTAGTCAGTATATATATCTATGAGAAGACACATGACATCAACGTTGTAATGCTGTTGCCACAGAGATCATTCCATGCCGACGTTGCCAACGTAACCAGATGTAAATATTTATATATTTCGGACCCGCCAAAATGTATTAAACAATTACAGTATTTATATCTACTATTTTTTTTTTAATTCAGTAAAATTAATACTTTTATTCTGCACCCCTCTAGACATTCTGTGGATGCATTATTTTTGAAAAATGTATCCTTTTGATGAAAAAGTTGTAGCTATAACCTTCAATTAAATGTAAATGAAATAAAATAAATTTTAAACGTTAAATACTATCCATATCAGAATGGATGAAAATATCTTATCAACCGATGACAAGAAAATGAAAGGAGATTAAAAATTAAGTTAATAAGTTTAAAAGTGCTTCTGGGTAGCCATACGTAGCGTATGCGTTTCCGCTGACACCGACGGTTATCCGCACAGCTCATAGACTGTAAAAGGCACAGCTACAGGCTGTGATGGGAAAAGGTGGAGGTGGGGTTTGCCTAATAATGAAGAGTATGACTAAACTACTGTCGTGGCTTAAATCTGCGAAGGGAAACGTTAATCAGGAGAGAGAGAGAACTGAAGAGGACGTGTGTGAGCCGAGCGCAGGTGCTAACAACAGTGGCTCCTTTAGCGCCGCCGGCAGTGACGGCTGCTATCAATGGGCTAGCATGGCTAAGCCCTCCCTTACAACTAAAGATTAGAAAAATATTCTCTAAATAATATACAAAAGATTGTTAGAAGTCTTAGTGAAAACCGAAGTGGCGATCGACAGTATGAAATAGTTTCAAGAAAAACACAGGATCTCTGAATGGGATAATTTTATGCAGCCCGAGCGCATCTATCGTTTTTCCAAAACAGTTTAGGTGAAACTTCAACCGCGGGGTTTTTGCAGCTCGGAGCCGATCAGGAAGGGAACGGTTGGCTGCTGCTCAGTCGGCCGTCCTGCCTGGTCTTCAGGTCTAAAGGAAGACCGGGTGGTGCCACAGATTCTGCCACGAAGTGTCCAGTCTGCCTCACTTCAGCACCCGTCCTGGGCTACACAGTGTTGGCTCGACTCGCTCCGCTGTCCTGTTTTAAATGACTTATTACTCCTTTTCAAAGTAAGTAACCCTTTAATTTATAGGCCGTTAATTATGTGATAATGTCAGGAAATAGCCAAGAAATAACAATTAGTTGTGCAGTAATGTCAAGAAATAGTCTAGAAATCAGTTTCATAGCAATGTCATGTTTGACATAAAGATAAAAGATTACACATGCTTTGAAAGTTTTGGGAATTTTCTCCACCAAGTCCTTGGAATTGACCGATATTTCTTGGAGATTTCTACACAATCAATCGTTATTTCTTTGCTACATTTCTCAACATTGCTACGAAATTGAGTGTTATTTAGGCTATTTCTAAACATTATGACGCAATTAATTGTTTTTTCCTGACATTATCACATAATTAACGGCCTGTAAATTAAAGGGTTACCTAAAAGTAGCATAATCAAGTTACTGTCATCAAAACGCTTTTGGAGTTCCAGGGGGGGTCCGGCTGGCAGCGGGATTTTAATATACTGTAATGGTGGTGGATTATGCTCACTTTTGAATTGTCCAAAACACACACTCCAAATACCTCCATACTGCTCGTCCGTACTGACCCGAGTGTCCTGAAGCTGCGACATGAAAAAGTTGTTAAGAAAAAAATAATTTGATCTGTTTTTAGCCTTGTTGTAGCAGTAGCGGTACCGTGATGTTTGCGATTCGGTCGGACCATATGAGGTTCACTTTTACCGCGCACTGCTGTCATGCATGCACGCTTCTCTCTCTCTCTCTCTCTCTCTCTCTATGTTTGTGTGTGTGCGTGAACGCCAATAATGGAGAAACAATGCTATGTGGAGATCAATGAACGGAACGATATTGCGTTGCTCAAGCCAAAAGCCGAAAAATCTGTTCTTGGCATCATTTTTCAGAGAGAGGTAATTTCACAATTTTCCAGCATAACATTTGGCCTCCATTACGCACCGCCCGTGCTCGTGGCTTTGTATGTAAAAAACAATCACCACGGGGCAGTGTGTGGCGCAGTGGTTAAGGCGGCCGCCCAATGTAGAGGCTACAGTCCTCAACGCAGGTGTCCCCGGTTCGAATCCCGCGTCGGGCAGACATTTCCTGCATGTCATTCCCCCTCTCTCTGCCTCCCCCTTTCCTGTCTATCTCACTGTGTACTATCGAATAAAGGCAAAAACGCCAAAAAATATACTTAAAAAAAACACATTTACTTAAATAAATAAATAAATAAATAAATGTTTTACAATGAGCCGATCAGTTAATCAGTGGTCAGTTTATCCAAACAACGGCTGTAAGGAAATTTGCTCCAACGTTTTTGGAGAAGTGTAGAGCCACTGTGGGAGCAGCCGAGCTGCACCAGTGGCTCTTCACAGAGACGGCAGCCGGTTTGCTGACCTGATGCCCGGTCAACCTCCTGGTGTCGCGGTAAATTGAGCACTGTACATGAGCGCGGTATATCGCATTTATTGTTTATTAGCGGCCAAGTGTGACCTATCCATGCGCTCGTGTCTGTGTGTGTACGTGCGGTGCGCCCGCATGCACGAGAGAGAGAGACAGCAGGTGGAGGGGCTGACTGGCAGAGATGAGAGATGGTGAAACACAGTTTTTTTCTGTGAGAGGCTGTGGCGGGCCCAAGCGAAACAGTGGTTGCTAATTAATGGGAAACACTGGTACAGTAATGTTATGCCGTTTCCAATACAGCCACAGTGTCACTGTCACAGCATCAGCTGCACTGCTGTGGAGAGTTGATGCGTTCTCCCGCACCAGCTTGGCTGATGGCTGCAGTAACCCTGACGGCCGCAACAGTATCGCTAATGAGTCTTATTCCTTGAATATTCTTTTTATTCTAATATTATTTGTGTAATTTAATTAAAGGGACAATGAGGAGTTTTGAAAAGCTAAGTATTTTCACACTACATTTCCCATGAGCCTCCGTGCACACGGTGAAATTCTTGGATGGGCGCAAGACGGACGAAAGCGAAAACATTTGCCAAGAATGTTTTCAAATCAAGAATTAAAGTCGGAGGTTCGAAGATGATCAGATACAGTCGTAGTTCCAACCACGAACGGCGATTCAGCAGCGTTATTCCCATGACCTGCCGGGCAGCGTCCACGAAACCGAAAGTAGGATATGCTGGGTGAGCCGACCACTAATAATAGTAACAAAATAACAATAATGACAAAACGATAAATTTACCCAAGTTTAGTGGGTAACGTGGATTCATCCACATTAATATGACCCATTTATCAGGGTCTTAGCTGACCGGATATGTTTCCTGCAACTGCTGCGGTTCAGGTGTCATAAGTGCCCATTTTGGCAGCAAATTCTGTTGCACACTTTTGCCTTTAAAAATCAGCTGCCGAAAAGTAATCAATGCCCAAAAAAGAAAAAACCTCAGTGGTGAGACTGCGAAATGAGGAAATAGTAGTAGCTGATACTGTACTATTTTATTTATGAATAAACAGTTGTTAAACCAATGTTGTACTCTACCTCATTATTAGTATCAAGTATCTACCAATCACAGCAATAAAAGATGGATAGGTCATTCATATCAAACACACCACAACAAATATCTGGTTGGGTGGAAATCAGTTAGAATGGGTGAATGCACAGCCTGATCTGTAGAGAGAAATGAGAGAAAAAGAGAAAGAAATGAGAGTCAAAAAAGGTTTATTTGCTGGTTGAGCACATCTGTAGCCAGTGACAGATGTTTCATTGACATCCCCATCACTGGAAGGGCACCACAGATTCAGACACATTTTTAAATGCACAACATACACTCACAATTTTGTCAAGGTAGGTCACATCATTTTCTCTCTCTATGTCAGTGAAACATATTATTATATGGGGACAGTGCTTTGCAAGACTGTGTACTTTTGACAGAGAACTCCTATTACTCTTTCAATATCCTGAGAGAGGCTGGACATCTGGTGTTCTCCAAGTCAACAGGATCTAACTGTTTCTTTCCTTGAGTAAATGCTGGGATCTTTAATTCAGCTTGGCAACTCTGGATAGACGCTTTAACAAGGAAACCTCTGTCTGCTAAAACTACGTCCCCTGGGAGCAAATTAGATTAATTTTGCACAGATTGCTCTGTGACGAACTTCTGGCTTGTCCGGCCTCCCCATCCAGTGGAAATGAAACAAATGGAACCTTGAGGAGAAATTGCAATTAAATATTTCATTGTGTGGCGTGACTTGTATGAGGAGTAACACTGAGCAGTGGCTAGCAAGCTACTGGGTTTCTCTAGAAATATTTCAAAACAATATATAATGCAAACTGTCTTTTCAAAGCTACTGTTTCAAAATGCATATGTGTGGCAGGACGAAGGAGGGCCCGAGTGGGGATTGAACCCTAGTCTCCGGGGTAGGAGTCAAGGATTCCCTGTCAGGCCACAACACTAGACTTGGCACCAGTCTACAATATCACAGCAATGCAGTGTTTGAAGAGCTTTGAAACAGTGTCAAAATAAAAAGCTCATTCTAAGCTTCATTAATACTGAAAACATGTTAAACTAGACTTAAGTTTGAGAAAGGGAGCCACAGTATGAAAAACCAGTATTGAATATGTTGATAAACCAGTGAGAGTATTAAGCATTTAAGAACAGTTACAAAGAACATTTACATTGTTTTAAGTACAATAGTCTGAGTACAGAAGTAGGCCCAACAAACAAATACTTCATCTGGGAGGGGGGGTGGCTTCAGCTTTGTCTGCTCTATTTGTTGTAGCTTTGTTCTCTCTTTGTCTTCTGTTGAAAACCCTCCAATCTCATTTTTCTTCTCCTCTTCTCTGCGGATGGAAGGTAGTTGAAGATTGATGGAATAAAGTCCTGGAGCAGCGGATTATCACTCTTTCTCCCAACAAAGTAAAGACAAACATTTCAGTAGCCAACCGGGTTCTTCTTAGCTACGTTAGCACTTGCTAGCTTAGAAAACACGACTTTGTTAGCCCCACAAATTCCATGCCATAATTCAACTAGCTATTTAGTAATAAACTGATCAGAAACCGCAATTATAGCCTATTAAATAAGCAAGATACTAACGTTCGCAAGCGCTGTATCCGGTAGCTAACTTGCCTGAGATGAAGTGGTCGCTCACAAGCAGAATCCATTGGCTGGGGGGTCCCATCTTTCAGTCTGGTACTGCTTGCTCCTGGCTCTTTTTTGGGCGGATGACATGACGAAAAAATATATTTTAATTAGATTCGGGCGGGTGGCGGTTGAACCAATTAGGAAAAATATATACATAGTTAAATATTGTCCATATTAGATATACAACAACGGGCGGATGGCGGGCGGGTGTGGTTTTGAAAAAACGTTGGTTCGGGTGGATGACGACTTTTGTGATGCGGTTGCGGATGAAATACTTGCCTATCCGCGCATCTTTACTCTGTAGTAATAAAGAATGTATTGCAACTCACCTGACATCAGTAATTACCCCAGTCATCTAGTATTAGCTAGCTTCTAATAACAGTCCAACTCCTAATCTAATCTACTGATAAATCTAACTTGCAATAATAAACACATTTGTTGTTTAGGTTTATTATGATGTTAGGTGTTTTCTTATGTGTGAATGAGCACTGAGGCATGAGGTGAGGTTTTCTTTTTTTCTTCTTCTTTTTTTAAAGATATCACGTGTCCACTACAGTGCACATCGGAACATCATGTATGTGAAACTGAACCTTGATGGCAAGCCAGTTAGTCTCAGAGAAAATACGAAAAAGTCAACATAAGAATGAGTTTAACATCCACATAACTATCCATCATTACTTTTGTTTTGTTTTTTTGTGCTTATTTGGTATTATACTTCAAAAAGCAATTCCCCTTCTTAGAAACACAAAGGAATAGCCTACTTTGCACTTTATGCACATCATCATGTTTTGCTCTTGCCGCCAGATCTTCGAGACCTTGGTGCATGTGTTTCATCCACCATCTCTGGAAGATGGATGGCACCGTAGTGTCTCAGAGCTGCATTTGGCTGCAGTTTCCACTTCTGACGTGGGGGAGTGTAGTCATCTTCGCTGTCACTTGCGATTCCTGCTTGGGCCCAAGTAATCAACTCTTCACCAAGAGGCAGTTTGAAGTCACAGATTTTAAGTGGTTTCTTCCCCAGAAACTGGCAGTCACTCGTATACTGAAGCCATGAGTTGGTGATTGCCAGGTCAAAAAAGTGGAAGGTGTACTTTGTATTCTAGTTGCTCCACAGTGGACGCCGACTGGACTTAGGCATGGACTGTTCTGCTTGATCCGACTGATCATCTTCCTCTGCTTCTGCCTCAAACACTGCATCAGACAACTCAATATATGAGTTTCCATCAACATTTCACAGTAAAATTCTCTCTGCTTCTGAGAATGACTTCCTTTCTTGTCATTTGAAAAAAACAGAAGAAAATGGAGGAAATAACTATAAATGTCCACTACGGAGGACATTTTTTAAACACTTAAATATTATGCTAAGTTACAATAATTCAGACAATGTTTTAATGTGTTCTTAAGAGACTTATATAAAATATGCCAACAACATTTCAAGCCAAAATTGCTCAATAAAAAGTATTATGCACTTACTTTTCCTCTTCCCATAAAATGTGCTTGCACTGAATTAGGTAGAGAAAGGTAGCTATACCAAAGCCCCACCCCTTCACATTTGGTATCACTGAAAAGTCCTAAAAGAATAAAGAAAAATAAGAGGAAGAGAAAGTGTTAATATTGATTAAAAAACATCATTCAGGTCACCTTCATGCTACTTTAGCAAGCACTATTTAAAACCATACGACACAGAGGCACATGCATGCAAACAATAAAATGAGGTATAAGAATGTTAATGAATATTATTACACGGCTCTATTGAATGCTGCTCTCTGATTGGTCCAGCGCTGCGTTCTGCGGTCTGTTATTTCTGTATAACGGACCGTCGTCATGTATAACAGACCGTTGCTAGGGAAGCCGCTCTGATCAGCGCAGCACAAAAAAGAGAAACTATGCAGGATATTTACCTTGTGTTTCATTTTTACCGTCATTAAACAGCTTCGGACTAATAGTGATGTTAGATAAACGACTTGTAACCTGTTACAAGGAGAGTGGAGGCTCCTTCACACCGCTGCTGGAAACCAAACCTGCTGATCAGAGCCTCTGACCCGGTGTCACAGCTCTCCTCTCGTCTCGGTGCAGCTGGCACCGCGGCTCCGCGACACAAACGCACCCCGTAAACAGTAAAGTTAATCTCTTGTTTATGACAGATACGACTACACACAATACACACATTTTAACACATGTATGGTAATCCATCGATCCACTGATTGATTATCAAAGGCTTCAAATGCACGAACGGGAGGAGGCTCGGCAAAACAGCGGAAGTGACCGGTCTTGCAGATTCGCTAAATGCAATTTTAAATCGATGAAAGTCGTATTTTGGTCAACATTATGTTTCAAATTAATTATTTCACTCGTAAACCGTGTAATAAGCGGGATAATGTACAGTTGGTCGGTTGTTATGGAGAAATAAACCCCTTCATGTTGTATGAAACCCCTCCGCTTCGCGTCGGGGTTCCATACAACCTGTCGGGGTTTATTTCTCCATAACAACCTCCGAACTATACATTATCCCTTACATAGACAATGACAACATAGACAACCACTTTGTTAAGCACTACTGTAAATGATGCAAAGCAGAAGCACAGACATAAAAAGCATGCACAGCATATAGGCTACAGTACACAGTCTGAACCACAGTAAGACATGCAGCAGGTACATGGATGCAGGTAAATGCAGACAGCAGAGTAAGTTGTGCCTCTTGTGAACTGACGTTCAGTTGTTCTTATGTCAACAAACTGACTGAGTGGAGGAGAAGGAGGAGGAGGTCAATCCAGATGTACAATCACACATTTACATCAAAAGGAGACAGAAAACAATCAACAGAGATGACTGCAAAACAACCACATCACACATACAGTGGCATGCAAAAGTTTGGACACCCCTGGTAATAATTTCTGTAAATGTGAACAGTTCAGCAAGTGGAAGATGAAATGATCTCCTAAAGACATAAAGTTGAACATGAAACACTCTTTTGCAATATTTTCATCAATATCAGTGTATTATTTTTGTTTTCTGCTGTTTCAGAGTGAAAAATGGAAACAAAGCAGCAGCTTGCAAAAGAATGGGAAACCCAGGAGACTTGAGAAATTTTGAGCAGAGATGCCCAAAGTTTTGCATCCAGTACATTCCTGTGATACTTGTGTTGTGTTATGCTGTTTGTTTACCCTGGTGGCCTCTCCACCAGCAGAGTGTTTGTTATTGCCGAATCATCTCAGGTGATGCTCGCGTGCTGACCCACCTCTCGTTTTAATCCTCCACCTGGCTCCATAACCTTAATGCCTCCACTGTTTATGTAGCTGCAGGTCTGTAAGCCACTTTAAATTACAGGACAATCCGTCCACACAGGCTCCCTGCACAAACACACGCACACTTTCACCCTCAGGCAGCATTAATGGGATTATACACACACAGGTTCACCCAGTACTGAGGCCGAAACTGAGCCAGCGGAATAACAGCTTTTACTTTCACAGAACGGATAGCTCCATTTAAAGACCTGAATCACCACGGTTGTCATCACACACACACACACACACACACACACACACACACACACACACACACACACACACACACACACACACACAATACTGCACCTGTTTGTCCAGTGTCTTGAGTGGGTTAGGGTTAGGCACACACTGATCAGTCAAAGTCTGACCTACAAAGACAACATCTTCAATGAACTTACAGTAAAAGAAAGTAAGAAATTCAAACCTGTGCACCTGTTTACCTGACAAATATCCAATCAGCCAATCATCTGTCAGCATTACTGATGTATCTATTTTATGTGTTTTGTACTTGAGAGTGAGCACGGTGGTGTGGTGGTTAGCACCCTCACCTCTAGGGGTGGGAGAAAAAATCGATTCACATAAGTATCGCGATATTTTTTTTTACGATTTTTAAATCGATTTTTTTTTTCAAAAATCCTTTTTTTTTTTTTTGGAATTTTTTTTTTTTTTTTTTATATTGTGCAATGTGCATTTGTTCACCTTTTTTACATACAGAGAGTCCAGGTTTTGAAAAGGTGTTAAAAATGCAGACTAAAAATAGAGAAAGTCGGCAGTATCATAGAATCGCAATTTAAATCAAATCGGCATCCAAAAAATCGTAGAAGAATCGAATCGGGAGAAAAGCATATCGTCCCAGCCCTACTCACCTCCAACCAATAATGTTCGGTGTTTGATTCCCGGGCCAGGGGACCTTTCTGGGTGGAGTTTGCGACACAAAGTAGACATAAACTACAAACAAAACAAAAGCCACGCTGGGAGGCAGGCAAGCCCAGCAGTCCCCACACACTGCCCCCCTGTCTTTCGGTGCCAGCTGCAGGGTTTTTAAGATCGCCAGACCAGGTGAGCCTCATTCAGCTGCCTGGGACCTGGGTGGAGCTGTGGGGGAACAAGGTGGGAGAGAGAGACACACACACAAAGGCTGAACCCCTTTCGGCCGTAACACCCCCTCTCTAAAGACAATGAATATCAAAATATCATAACATTTATTATTATTTACTGTTACTATTTAACACACAGAATCCAGACAAAGCAAAACTAAAGGTAGAGTCAACCCACAAGAGATTACGCTGCTGTGCAAAGCTTCAGTGGCTTCCCGGGAGGCTTCTTTAAACGTTGAACTCTGCGAACAATGGACCCAAGGCAAGGCCCACTGCCACACAGAAAACGTACCCACACCCAGGTATCACCACCAAAAATAAGAAAGGCAAAATAACAAATTGGCAAGAGTCTCTCTCTGCCCGACGACTACCTTACAGGGAACTCTCAAGCAAACACAGGCAGACATAACAGAGTTCAGGAAGGCAGAGCAAGGCGGAGACAGAGACACACATGCAGAGAGACACACACATGCATAGCCCACTCCCCCTGGCCACACATAACATCAACACCAGTTATGCTCTTGAGCACCCCACATGGAAACATGAACAGAACATTGTGCATGGCAAACCATGCACTTTACAGCTGCACTTCTTGGAGTTGCATGGGCTTTTGCTCTTGCAACCACACCTGATCATCTCCAGAATGTAGTCTGGTACAAGTTTGGTATCTTCTGGTAGATGGACTGGGAGCAGTGACTTGTTGGAAGAATCTTTTTTCCATCCAAATTTCTCTGGATTCAGTGCTGGTGGAAGGTTTACACAGAGGTTTCGCCACAACATTGTCTGAAAGTGGGCCCTCTTAACATTTTCAATGAACGCTTCTTTTGTTGGTGGTAGAGCAGCTAAGTTTGGAGCAGACATATGTCCTTTTCCATTCTTTTTCCCCCAGACAAGTAATCTTGTGTGTGACATGTCCATGCTCTCCTTTATGCCATAACAGGCAGAGATGAAGGCAGTGGCTTGGTCGAGGACTTGCTGGAATGGTGCATCTATGTTGCCAATGGCTGATAGCTCGTACCCAGCTTTCGGGACTTTGATCACAGATCCTTTTCCCAACCCATAGTAAGATGCTATGGTGTCACATCCTGATATGGCATGGGCTGGTAAAAGGTTCTTGACAATTTGTGAATGTTTGGACAGTGTCGCCTGTATGTCCACTATTGCTCTTTCCTTGTGGGGAGATTCCATGATTAGTCGTGCATCCAGTCCTGCCTGATGGTAATGGTGAAGGAGTAGGACGAATACGTCTGTGTCATCAGAAACCACTGAGATTTGTTGGGCTTCTCCAGCACACTCCAGGACTTGTTGGATAATGATGGTGTCAGCTTCTTCCTGCTGATTCTCTAGGTCATATCGGCTCCTTCTTTCTTCCATCCTGATCTCAATAGGGCATGGGTTTTCCCCTGTCACCACCAACTTGTGTTTGTTTGTGCTCCGTAGATGGAACAGCCTGTCTTCTGTCAGTTCCTCACATAATAATCAGTTCAGCTGTTTCTTGTTTTCAATAGATGATAAGACAACCTTCTGGGCTGGTAGCTTTGTTGATAGGAGGAGATTATGTTTCTTGTTGACCACTGTGTTCAATGAAATCAGCAACAGTACCATCAGCTGGCCAGTGTATGGTCCAAAGAAGTGCTGATCCATCAATGACAGTGACATCTGCATCACCTGCATTCCCCTTGAGAACTTCAACCTGGAGTGACTTCTTCAGTGTGGATTTTGCTTTACAAATTCGCATTCCGTCCTCTGTGAACATGGCAGTTGGGACTGGTGCCAGCTCGTAGGCGAGGACGTCCTTCACGTCAACATCACGGTCACTAGAGAACAGTGCAATGGTCCTTGAATATATTACATTTAGGTCATACATTTTGGAGTCACCAACTTGAATGGATTTGGTTGTTACTGCCATGCTCTTCACATTGCTTGAGATGGTGTTGTAAAATCCCTCTGGCCAGGTCTTTTCAAAACGTTCTAACATTGTCTCCCCAATCTTTATGGCACTATCTACATTGACAGTCGGTGGAGCTATTTTGCCATTGGCAATGTTCACAATGCTCTCTCCTGGATGTTCATTGGGATCCAATGGATGGAGGCAGGTGTCAAGTTTCTGACAAAGTCCATCCCTGTCCTTGGTGTCTGCTATAACCCTGGCTTTAGCCTCCTCCTTGTGATAGAGATGCACTTTTGTAGTTGTTGTCTCGTCCTCTTCCATCTCCTTCATGTCTGACTCTATCTTGCAGCAGATGTGGCGGCTCAGGGCCCAGATCTTAAGTGCTTCTGGCTTCAAGGTTATTCCAATGATCCCTCCTGCGCTGTGGCCGTACCTCATGAAAGTGGACTCAATGAACTGGTCAGTCCACAGGCTGTTCCATATTCCCCGAATGTGTCGTGTCACATGTTGCCCCTGGAGAAAATAGCTTTGGACATGTGGAGGAAGCTTCTCCATGGAACGGAGTGAGTACTGTGTTAGAAGGACTGCAAGGGAATGTGTGGACTGCTTCCCATTCTGTGTTGATATATCTGCATCAAAGTTATCCACAATAGCCTGAACTAGGCCATCTTCAGCATTACAAATGCCAGACAACTTTAAATCTGCTACTGCTGCCCGAGATGCTGATTTCTTGAACCTGCGATACTCTGTGTATGAACAAAATACACCATAGGAATACATACTATTGATAAGCTTCTTTGACTCTACTATCTTTCCTGCTAGGGCCATTTGCAAACAAGTGGCCTGAGACTTCAGAGCACTAGTGACAATTGAACCTATGAGAAGTGCAGGAAGGGTATTATCTAGCTTTGGAGACACCTTTGCTAACAACAGCAACAGGAAATCACTCACTGACTCTTTGATCATGTCCTTATTAATGCTGATGTTATACTGTTCCTTGTCCATATCAATGTTGTTAACATCCTGAATGATTTGCTTGCTGGCTTTTGTTGTGATGTTCTCCATGTCATCCTCGTCATCATTCACAAGTCGGAGAGTCTGCGAGGCACAGCTACGAAAAGCAATTATGTCAGCTATCCCAGGCGAGGATAGTACCAAAATATCAGTGTCAAATGTCTGTTGGAGTTTCCTGGTGAGGGACCTCCTAGAAAGTTTATCCCCATTAAGGTCTGTGTAGAGTGCAAACAATTCAATGGAATTCCACATTCTTGATCGGTCAGCTTTCATCTTCTCTACAACTGATGTAAAGGGAGGATTTTCATCAGTGTTCTCTGAACTTCTTGAACTGGCCTGCTCGGGGAGTGATCTATATTGGACAAATCTTTGTCGACAATCAACATGGTACCGGGCAGCTGCAGCATGTAGATCACTAATTGTCCCCAGAAGACGGTGTTGGACAGTTTTCGCAACATCATCATTTCGTGTTTCACATACTTTTAAGAGAGACTTCTTGGTTTCCAGTTCTCGAAATAGGAATGCAGCCCTCCATCTGGAAGGTTTTTTTTTTATCTTTTTGAAGATGACAAAACTCTCCACAGAAAACGCAATGTATGTGAAAATCAAAAAGTCCAGCTGAGTCTCCTGACTGTGAGCGCCTCGTCACCTTGCAAGGCACATTTAAGTCAGCTTCTCCAGCCCTTTGACGTTTGTGACGTTCAATGTGACTTTTTGAAGTGTAACAAGACACACAACTTTTGTGGCATTTCAATATGAACTGGCCGTTACTGTCCAATGTTTCTTCAAGTTCATAGTGTTTTTTATCACCATATACTTTGCTACATTGGATAATGGTAGTAATTCTGGCTGCTCCTGCAGAGACCAATGGTTGTTTCTTTGTTGGGCAGTTGAACCTCCAACTGAAGTAGTACTCATCAAGTGCAGAATCCATAACCAATGTAAACCCTGTAATGAAAATAACAAACAAAAATGGGTTCATTCTCAAATGTGCAATGATACATTGTCACATCATTATGTGTTAACATCTACGTTATTAAATAACTTTCTTACATTTTGTAATGAATTACATATTGTGCAGATTATTTCAAAATGACCATCATATCTCTCACTGTGTGTAAGGACCATCATAATGCAGAGAAACCTGTTATATATTATTATTGACAAATTATTACAATGAAGTGGACAATTTGTTAAATTGTATCATTACATTAAATAATTCAGTGTTGCTACATAATAGAACATAATACAAAGTTACAGCATTTCACCATCATTAGAAAGTGCAAGTGAACTTTTGTTTCACTTCCAATCAGAAATAAGGGGAATATTTAACTTACAGACTGCTTGAAACACCTCTGGCAGGAAGGTCAAGCAGCTTGTAGGCCCTAGGCTTCAGTGGGATCAATCTGAATTATGAGGAAAGGTGCATTAAAGCTCATCTTAATATCCACATACACTCACTCTCTCACTTACTCACTAACGTAGAAACACACACAGTGTGAAATGTGAAAATTTAAACTAGCTAACTGCAGTAGCCAGCTCGATAGCTACTAGCTGAAAGATTACATTTTTTAAATATATTTATATTAAAGCAGAACTATGCAGGATTTCGGCTGTAATTATTGTGGCTCAGAGTCACTGTGATGGTTGAGTGACCTATTATGAGGTGAATGGGGTCTAGGCCAATGCGCTCAACTCCCCCACTGGCTGAAAACCGCACTTGCAAGATCAGTCCTCCGTCTCGGTGTAAATCTCATCAATGGATAGAACTATCGCGAGAAACTGCCTTACGGCAGTACGAGATAAGAACGCAGATGACGTCATGCATGTCATGAATCGTGATTGGTTTGAGTTCGGAAAGTCGGAGGAAACCATGGAAACATGTTTGTACTGATGAAGTTCGGCTTGTGGCTAACACGGAGCTAATGCTAACAGACACACACACACCATGGATCTTTTATAAGATAATGTAATACATCATGACACACACACACACGCCTTCGCGTTTTGGAACCTTTATTCATGTGTGTGTGTATGTCTGTGTCTTTGTCTGTGTGTGGCCGTATTAGCGTTAGCTCCGTGTTAGCATTAGCTCCCTGTTAGCGTTAGCTCCGTGTTAGCATTAGCTCCGTGCTTAGCAAACACCGCTCTCTACCTTCAGCAGTAAACACAAGCACGTGTAGGGAGGGGGTGGAGGAGGTGGGGCGGCGAGTTTTTTTTTTACGACAGTGACATGTGCCTCCCAGAACTGTGGGGGAGCCCCGGAGAGGGAAAAAAAGAGAAACCAACGAAGGAGCGAGCTATTTCCGGCCAAGTTGCATAGTTCTGCTTTAATTATGCAGTCAATTTGTTAAATATGAGTTTAATCAATGATATTATCATTAATACAATCAGTGTTGGGTATAGTTACTTTTGAAAGTAGTTAATTAAGTTACAACGTTACCATCAATTAAAAGTAATCAGTTACGTTACTGCGTTACCTATGAATAAAAGTAACGCGTTAGAGTACTCATGCGTTACCAAAAATGAAATGCCTTTTGCAGCGCCTCGCACATGCTGCAACTTAACTGACAGACACACAGCCTCTTTTAAATGCACGTCCTGACGAATAACATCAGTCATCCAACCAAATTAACTCTACAGGATAACAATAACAGGAAAGACAGTCAGAAATATGCCACATAGCGGGTTTTTTTTTTTTTTTTTGATCGCAGAACTGATCAAAATTCAGGAGTTGCCGTGAATCCCTCTCAGCGGCTTCACTGCTCGATCTGTCTGTCAGTTTGAACGGAGGACTCACGTGTGGAGAGGAGGGAGGCTGGCGAGACGTGAACTTCCTGCCTTGTGTGTAATAAAAGTAAAAAAAAAAAAATGCGGTTAAATGTACTAGTATCACACTGCTGCTACGGCAGCTATGGAGTAGAGATCCAGGGCTGGACCGGGGGAGAACTGAGCTGCCACTCGCCGAGAGGGAGCTGCTGAAAGCAGCAAGCACTGAGAGCCGGCCCGGGCTGCTTGTTGCTGCTGGTGAAGCAGGTCCATACGTGAAGCTGATCTATGGGCCCTTAAATTGGATGTGGATTTTTTGCGGTCGATAGAAGCTTATCACCAACGCAGAGTGCATTTTACCGTTATGCTCTTGTCCTTTTCGCCGTCGAATTGAAACGCACGCGCACACACACACATAGGTAACGTAGGTCAGCAGGGCACAGACGCATCACAGCGCTGCGCCTCGGCTGACAGTACATCCGCAGGTTGCACAGTAGTCTGTCTGACAAAAAGCAGGCTGCAGTCGGGATTTTATTTTCCTTATCCGGCGAAAAGTAACGGATTACTTTAAAAAAAAAAAAACTAAGTTACTGATTGCTCAACTCACGAAACTAACGCGTTACGTTACACGTTACACGAAAAAAGTAATTAAAGTACTCTAACCCACAACACTGAATACAATAGGTAAGAACTTAATACATACCTTCAATCTATGTTGATCAATCTATGTTGACCCTTTGATCATGTTTCTCCAGTAACCGTTGGATAACTGCCAAGTGACAGTTGACCATCAGACCAAACATTCCGTTTTGTTTGATCTGAGGTATAGTGACAATTTTTCGGCCATAGCAAGTGCAATTTTTGTGATAGAAAGGTCATCCTGGGCACAAATTGAAACATACAAACTTGGGAAGTTTTCTATATACATGTGAAGCAGTGATGTTCAAGATAAAGTGGTAGAAAATATCATTTTTGACAAGAATTTGTGAAACGGACAGTGATTTTTTTGTCTTTCTGGGGATATCGACAGTGATTTTTTTTAAACATGATGGCAGCAGGTCCCAGAATCTTATTTTTTTTTACCTTCCCCTATGTTTCATGATACTCCCTGCCAAATATCATACACTCATGACTATTTGTAGTAACTAAATCGGGGCTCTACAGTATTTTTACTGGGATTTTGGCGCTTTGGGCATTAAGGGGTTAATATTTTAAAATGCTCAAGGGATATCACCGGACACCCTCTTGGATTTTGAAGAGGTACCCCTCAGCTACAAGAAACAGCAAAGAAAAAAACTTTATCAGACGAAACAAGGTTCAACCCCATGGCTCCCGGACTAGTAATGCATGTTGGCAGTCAAGTGTCCTCACCCAGCCTTAATTTATCACATAGATTTTATACAAAATCCAGAACTGAGTTTTACAAAAAAAATAAAAAATAAAAAAATAAAATACATGTAAATCATCTGAGAGCCTTACAATAAAAATGAGGAAGGAGAAAAAAAACATCAACATCATCAACAGTGAATGAGTGACACTTAATTCACAGGACAGAGCTACAGTGACTCAAACTCACTGCAGTTACACTGTGACTGTTCTGAGTGATGGAGGAAGACGCCCATGAGGGGGTCTAGCAACCCAAACCATAATAATTTTGGCCATTTTAAATGTAGTAAAGCAAATAATGTAATAACTTGTAAATAACATTTTTTTGGCCAATAATGCAATAAATTATTACATTATTGGCTGGTTATTAAGTTAATTTTGACATTGTAATAACTGGAGCCGATAATGTAATAATATATTTATCACTATATTGTTTTTTAAATTTATTTTCAGGGTAGAAGATGTCACAGTTGTGAAACATTTGGAGTCCTGCGTTGTGTAGCTGTGTCTCATCTACACTGAGAAGTAAACTCCTACCATGCTTCATGATAAATGTAATTTGCTTGGCCATTTCTCATTTGCAAATGGAGGAAGTAAGCATAGTAGGCTGTCAACAACCTTGTTGTAACACAGAGGCTGTAACATATGGACATCTTCTACCCTGAAAATAAAAAAATAAATAAAGTGATACATATATTACATTACTGGCACCAGTTATTACATTTTCAAAGGGGCTTTCAATACTAGGCCTATGGCTCAAACATTTTATTACATTATTGCCAAGTTATTATGTAATTGGCTTCATTACATTTAAAATTATTTAAAATGGCCAAAATTATTACATTATTGTCCACTATTACGTGTTGGGTTGCTACAGGCTCGGTGTAATTTTTGGTTTATTTGAACATCAGGGCCACATGTTGAGTTCAGTAACTTCAGACCCTGACCTGGTTCCTCCCTGTCCAGTCTGTGCTACTAGTGGTGTGTTTTGTTTTGCATTAAGTGTCCTACAATAACAATAACAAAAGGCATGCAAGTTGGGTGCTTCATATCACGTAGGCTATGCAGCCATATTTGTGTATGGGTATCCTAGCTATCTTTGTGCTATAGGGATATTCTTTACACTAATCTTAAATCCAGTTGAGTCATTACACAGCCTTTATTTACAATAACTTTAAAAATCATGTTTCATAGCAACTTTGAGGACATTTCCAGACTTTATCTTAAAAAAAAACACAATTTTGCTTGTGTCCATTTAATATATTGGGCTAAAAGTGTATTTATTTTTAATCTGGTCACCAAATGCTTGGCATACCAGTTTATCCTTTTAATTCTGAAACCATACATACCTCATATGTTAAAATTGGATAATCTAATCAAAAGTTGTAGCGGTTTACATATTTTGCAGCGCCCCCTAGAGGCCATTTTCAATCTGTGTGTTTGACACTCGGACTCAAATTGCTCTAAAGACCCTAAACTTTAACCTGGAAGTGAAAACCAAACTTTAACACCAATTTGAAATGACTGAGCCTTAAACGACCCCACTATCCTGCATATCTGCAGTGAATGTGTTGGTTTCATTTGCTTGTGTTTTTTTTTTTTTTCTAAGCTGAACTGTTTTGGGCTCTCTGGGCCTGAGACGACTGTAAACAGAGTGAATGAGTTTTGTGCAGCTGGAGGATGACGAGCTGCTGAGGTCATGCAGGAGCTCGGTGGTGTGAGGTGCGAGCCGGGGGGGGGGGGTTACCGGGGTTACTCGGTGCAGCAGCATTGACCCAGATCTGAAGCAGGTGAGTGGGTCAGATGTGTGAGCAGAGGGATTTCACTCTGGATCCAGACTTACTCCTTTATCTCAGGATATTTTTACTCTGATTATCTCACAGCACTTGAGGCTCCTGTCACAACTCTGTTGACGGACTGAACAGAACGTCTCTGCTGAGCAGCATCAGCCACGTCCACTATAACTCAACACCAGGTGTGTTAGGTGATTTAGGTTATATGGAGTCTCAGTGAGGACAGGTGAATGGATGAATATTTCATCAGGCCCAACAGCAGGGCAGATGTTTTCACATATTCAGTGAAAAATCTCAACATCTGTTAAATCAATGTCAGAATAAAAAAAAGGGTTAGGGTTAAAAACACAGTGGCCAATGAGTACTCACACGTCTGCAGCTGTTATAATAATAATAATAATAATAACATTTTATTTGAATAGGGACAGCGCATATTGATGAACATTGGTATATTAAAAAAATACTGCAGTAAATATGCCCGATTATATGCCCGCTAATTTACATCCGTCGTCCCTAATAAATTATTATATATATATATATTATTTATTATATAAGGCACAACATCTGCACTAACTGACATTTTATGAACTGTATTTCTTTTATATGAGTGTGTGTGTGTGTGTGTGTGTGTGTGTGTGTGTGTGTGTGTGTGTGTGTGTGTGTGTGTGTGTGTACATATATATATGGTGATAGTTTGTATATGTGTATATATATAGGTATATTTTATATTTTATTTTATTCTTTTATATTATTGTTACATCTGTCTACATTAGCTAAGTGCTTTCTTTCAGAATGTTTGGAGCAGCTGACAGATTAATTTCCTTCGGGATTAATAAAGTATCTATCTATCTATCTATCTATCTATCTATCTATCTATCTATCTATCTATCTATCTATCTATCTATCTATCTATCTATCTATCTATCTATCTATCTATCTATCTATCTATCTATCTATCTATCTATCTATCTATCTATCTATCTATCTAATAAATAAACTGTTTTCATATCAGAAACAATGATGAAATGTGTGAGGTAAACAGATGAATAAAGTGAGAGAGACAGCATCAGTGAGACAGACAGCTGACAGACAGGCAGCTGACAGACAGACAGACAGGCAGCTAGACCCAGTTCTGCAGCTCTTATGAAACAGCAGATGTAGGTGAGACTGATCTGAGCTGCCTGTACGTCTGAGGTGAGATTAGAACACTGTGTGTGTGTGTGTGTGTGTGTGTGTGTGTGTGTGTGTGTGTGTGTGTGTGTGTGTGTGTGTGTGTGTGTGTGTGTGTGTGTGTGTGTGTGTGTGTGTGTGAGTGAGTGTTTGCTTCATCTTGCGGTGTCAGAAAGTGCAGCTTCAGCACCCCACCCCCTTACACACACAGGCAGCAGGTGTGTGTGTGTTAATCCTCAGCTCTCTCTGTGTGTGTGTGTGTGTGTGTGTGTGTGTGTGTGTGTGTGTGTGTGTGTGTGTGTGTGTGTGTGTGTGTGTGTGTGTGTGTGTGTGTGTGTGTGTGTGTGTGTCTCCTTAACAATAGTCACATTTCTCTTCTGCTGTTGTTTCATCTGCTCACATTCAACATGACTCTGTGAAGACGTCGTACAGACACACAACAGCAGGTCAAAGACTGGACACTGAACAGTGAGTGGAGCTGTCAGCTTCCTGCACAGTCATTTTACCTGACATTTTGCATGACAGTTGTTATTACATAATATATATTATATAATAATAACTTCAATTTCAACTTCAACAACTTTATTTGTCCCCAATGGGGCAATTCATTTGCAGGAGTGGGGAGTATAAAACAACATACAAACACAAAACACAAATGACAGTAGCCTAATACAGATAAAAAAAAAATTAAATTAAAATAAAACACTGATATAAACAGTGGACATTATGCAGATCTTGACAGTCATAAAGCAATAAATAACTGATAAAAATGTATCACACTGTGCTGTTGCTAAACCAAGATGGCCAAAGTGCTCTGTAAGTGCAATAAGCTACATCCTCCTCTTAGAGTTAAGGGGGGAGACAGCAGTTGGGATGAAAGATTGTTTATATCTGTTGGTTTTGATTGGTGGAAGTCTGAAAAGGGAACCAGAAGGAAGAAGCTCAAATTGTTGATAAAGTGGATGGGAGCTGTCAGACACGATGGGTTTTGCTTTATTGTACAACCTTTTGTTGTCCATATCCTGCAGGGTTTCCTGGTCCATGCCAGTTATTTTTCTGCAGACATTGACCACTATAGACAATCATTTTTTTCTTTTTGATATTAAGAGATTGAAACCAACAGATAAAAGAAAAAGTCAGCACAGACTCAACAAACTAAGGAACGATGAAACATGTTCAACCTGGAATTTCCTAATGCACTGAGTCAGTGTTACACTCAAAGGTCAGTTTTTTGTCAAGAATATGTGGCCATTTATTACAGTGTAAACAGGAGAAGATTGTTAACAGGTTACACTGATCCTACTGTTTTCAGGTTGTTCATTTGTCCGAATACAATACACAACATGAGGGAATTCAGATTTAACACTAAATGTTTATTTGAGTTCAGTGATGAACTAATTACAGTAGATTTTGGTGGTCAAAGATCAATTAAGATAAATATCTTAATTGATTAAGATTCTTTTTTAAATAATGTAATATAACTCTTATATATCAAGGGAAATTCCCTGATATTATATAAGAGTTATATGGGTTATATTCTCTGTTCTATATATTTGACATTTGAATCTTTATTTATACGATCACGATAGACTCAGACGGAGCTGTCTTGTCAATTGCAATGTAGTTATTGTCTTTTCAGTTGTTGTAAATTATCTAAAGCATGCAAGCAGTGTTTCATGCCAGTGTGTGTGTGTTGTCCAGAGTAAATGTGTACTCTTTTATTGTCACTATGTAATCTGTTTGGATCCCAGGAAGAATACTGTAGCTGATGGGGATCTTAATAAACACACAAACAAACTTTAACACATGAGTCATTCATCATAAAAGACACATTTTTTTTTAAAGGTTTATTTAGAATGGGACCTCACATATTCATGAACATACAAAAAAAACAATTAATTGCTGTAAATATGTCGGATTTAGCTGGAAGCTAATTTCCATCCGCAGTCCCATGACACATAATTAAATAAAATTACACTCAGACATTTAAAACGATAGACATTTATGAAGAGGCTTTAAGAATACATTAATCATGATGATTTAAGTGTCTGGTGATGAGTTCAGGCTCAACTGCCGTGTTGGGTCTTTGGTTTTACTACTAACACTCTTTTCTATACAGTCTATGTACCAGATACAAACACTGACACACCTGCTGCGATTACTGCTGCTCAGCTGTGATTGGCCGCTCACAAGCTGGAGGAGGGGCTCGTTGGAGAGTCAGTCAAATAAAAACATAGTTTATTTTGATTTTAACCCACTTGTTTCAGGTTCTACAGGAACTGATGCTGTGACGTCAGCACACATCTGCTGTTTAACCCAGCTCTGCTTCTCTGTTTGCTGTAAACACACACACATACACACACACACACACACACACACACGGACTAAACACATTAGTTGTGTGTGTTTTCTCTGCATGCACCTCGTGTTTCCTCTGCTCTGTGGCTGGTGTGTACTTCAAGGTCCGGAGGAGAAAGGAGTTGTCCGGCTCAGCTGCAGCCAGGCTGCCGTGGCCCGTGGCCTACATCTGTCACTGTCCAAATCAATAGGGATGATAAAAGAAGAAGGAGTCAATCCTCTGTGTAGAGCAGTGATGCTGCATGCTGATTGGCTCATCCTGCGGGCCCAGCCCCTCCCCTCCTCTGTGATGACATGATGAACAGATAAATAACAGCACAGGCGCCTCTGAGCTCAGATATCTGTTCAGATCCAAACACCCACCATCATCATCACCATCTTCTTGTCTTCTCTCTGCATGAGGTCACGGGGACTTTTCACTCTGTTTATCATTTTTCCATTGGACCTTAAAGTACCCCTGTTTGACTGACCGAACGACAGTGAATGCATCACTGAGGATTGTTCAGGACTCTTGGGGTTTTTCCAGGTGGGACTTGTCAGATTCTGGAGGAGCCGTGCTGCAGATTTGTTCCGTCTTTAAAGCTGTCGAAGCTGATCTGGGATCAGGTTCAGGATGGAGATGAAGGCCTTCAATCTGACCGATGACTATCCCCTCCTCAGCACACAGCGGTGAGAAACTCACTCCATTCACTTCTGTCTTTATTTTGATTTTCAGTACACATGTGGGAGACATGAAACAGAACACACATGAAGACAGAGGTGTGAACAACCAACCCAAACAGAATATTACATCACTTTGTTAATCATTAGGAGAGAAAAAAAGAAAGAAAGTTTAGTCACTGACAGTAACTGAAGTTGTAACATGGATAAATTCTAAGTGAATTTCTCGGTGGCTCTGACCTTCTGTTAAATAAACGTGTCAGTTCATCCATTTTTCCGACTGCTGATCCAAGTCCAGGTTGAGTTTCTTCAGACATGACTGAAAAATTCAATTCAATCAATCTTTATTATTCCCAAAGGTCAATTCTCTGTGCAGCAAGTGGTCAACACAAGTCGAGCACAGATACAGACCACGCAGCAACATGCAAAATCACAATGATGCAAATGTTACAAATAAATAAATAAATACTCATACATATAGTGGGATAGATAGGTAGAGAGAAAAAAAAAACTAGTTCAGTAACGTGTAGAAAAAACACGTGACACAAACGTCAGCAAAGTAGCCTAACGCACTTGGGAAATAAGTTTTCACATTGACGTCCGTAAATGACTTAATGTGGAAAAAGTGAACCTGCAGAAACCACATCAGCTGTAAAAAAAAAAAAAAAAAAAAAATGAAGCATTGGTAAATAACACAGGGAAAACACCTGAGACAGGACACACTGTCACTTCTTAAGGTCCAACAGTTTCTATTCAATTCAAAGAAGTTTATTTTTCTGTTAGGAACGTTGTCTGCGGAGAGCTACAGCGACGTATTAAACAAAATGAATACAAATAAATAAATACAAATGTTAAAATACAAATACCAATGTTAAAAAGAGAGAAAAAAACACACCTCACAACCTTTCAACACTGAGACGCAGAGATTTGTCAAAGTGTGAACAACCTGTGTTTTAACCAAACCCAAGAGGTGAGGCAGGCTGGACTGAACCTCCACACAAACAGTATGAAGATGAATTCACATGAATATAGGCTACATGTGTACATAAGCAGCTATCCTCTACCTTTTCTGATGAAGCTGATTGTGTTCCCATAGGGACAGCAACAACAAAAACACAAACCACATCCCGTGTAAACAAACACTGTGCTAACACCATGTTAAAAACCACGTTCAGTTCGATAAAGACTTGATCCTTAGAATCAGCAGATAATAGTTAATCCTGTGGAGAGAACATCGAGTGATGATGAATCACAGCAGTGACTGTTCCTCCTGATGATAATCTGCTTCCTGTCGGACAAGGTGCACACGTAGAGGCCTGAGACTTATAGTTTTTCTTTTTAGTTAGGATGCTCAGTGCAGAGTTTCCACATGCGTGTGCAATGAAGAAATGCTTGCTGCTGGTAATTGCAAAGAAGAACAGCTTACACATAGTCGCTCACATATAGGCTGCTATTTTGCACAACATGTTGGTTCACATGTTTCTTTTCTTTTTTTTTTTAAGTATATTTTTTTGGCTTTTGCCTTTTGCCTTTATTAGATAGGACAGTTGAGAGTGTGACAGGAAATGGGAGGCAGAGAGGGGGAATGACACGCAGGATAGGGCCGTCCGCAGCGAGGACCACAGCCTCAACACATGGGGCCGGTGCTCTACCAACTGAGCCAAACACTGCCCCACATGTTTCTTTTTTACTCAAAGGCCTTTAAGTCATTTCCTCCATCACCTCAGCAGCTGGTTTAATTCTCCTCTTCTTCCTCCTCAGCCTCTTGGACTCCTCTCCCTCCTCCTCCTCCTCCTCCTCTCCTGCTGATGAGGCCCAGTCTCCGGCCTCCTTCTTCCATTCCTCTCCTCTCAGTCCGTCCTTCCCACTGGACGCCTCGCTCGCCCTCAGCCCTTCACACCAGAGCTTCCTGCTCCCCAGCCCGGCCTCCTCCTCCTCCTCCTCCTCCTCCTCCTCCTCCTCCTACAGCCTCCTCTGTGGAGCGCCCGAGCCCGACTCCCCGTCGGGGTCTAGTTCCAGCGGCGGAAGCGTCGGCGGCAGCGCCGTGGTGACGGAGGCCTCGCTGCGGTTTGCTGCGTCGCACCGGGACTCGTTTTCAGCACAGGTGAAGAATCACACAAAGAACAGGCTACAGTATGTCAGGTTTAGTGTAAACATTTTGACGCACTGAGCCACCCATACAGTACTTCAGCAGCTGATTTAACTATAGGCATACACTTAGTCCACTGGTCCCCAGCCTACAGGGTTGGGCCACTAAAGGTCACCACCTATAGGAGGACAAACCAGGTTCTGATAAACAAAATTTTTAAAAAAAAGTTAAAGTTTTTAAGTTAAAAAAAAACTTTAATACTGATTTAACTCATTGATCCTCAAACATCTATGAAAAGAGAAAAACGATGACCACAGCAACTCAGAGTCTGAACTAACAGGAAGTAGAAGAAACCAAATGTTTTCTTGGTCAGACTGATAGTCTTCAATCATTGGACGGCTGGATGTTTAACCGAGGAACCTCATGGAGACTGTGTGTTGGATTTCATCAACTCATTTTAGTGTCAAATCTTAAAGGGATAGTATCTTTTTTTTTTAAAAGTGGGGTTGTATGATCTACAAATAGTCCCTAAGTACTTTAATTGCAGTAGAAGACTCTCTACACTCCTCCCGTTAGCAACGCCAGCCCATAGCCCTGCCCAGAGATTTACAATATACATTGTTGTGAAAGGACCCAAAGAAACGGCCTATTTTCACGGCCTAAAAGAGGTTTTACGTGAAAAAAATACACAGTTCCATTGTTCACTATTATATAATTTTTTCCAGCCCTTCAAAGTGCAGGAAAAACACAGTTTTTATTTGGACCTAACCAACTCACGTATCCCTCCGCCCAGGGTTAGCGCCTGCTGATCAGCAGTTGGTTAGGTCCAAATAAAAACTGTGTTTTTCCTGCACTTTGACGGGCTGGAAAAAATTATATTATAGTGAACAATGGAACTGTGTATTTTTTTCACGTAAAACCTCTTTTAGGCCGTGAAAATAGGCCGTTTCTTTGGGTCCTTTCACAACATTGTATGTTGTAAATCTCTGGGCAGGGCTATTATGGGCTGGCGTTGCTAACAGGAGGAGTGTAGAGAGTCTTCTACTGCAATTAAAGTACTTAGGGGCTATTTGTAGATCATACAACCCCACTTTAAAAAAAAATGCTACTATCCCTTTAATGTGTCAGCTGATGATGGACATGCAGGGTCATGCAAAAGTTTGGGCACCCCTGGTCAAAATGTTTGTTCATGTGAACAGTTCAAGCAAGTGGAAGATGAAATGATCTCCAAAAGGCATAAAGTTACAGATACAGTTTAAACAATGTAACATATTTTTATTTTCATCTTTTACATTTTCAAAATGTAAACTATCACAGTGTTTTAATAGTAAATATCTTGTCTGATTCCTTGGTCAAAGTCAAAGAGCTCAAGTCTCCTGGGTTTCCCATTCTTCTGCTGCTGCTTTGTTTCCCTTTTTCACTCTAAAACTGTAGAAAACTAAAATAATACACTGATATTGATTCAAATATTGCAAAAGAGTGTTTCATGTTTAACTTTATGCCAAGATTATGACCAGGGATGCCCAAACTTTTGCATGATGCCACTGTATAGCAGAGTGAGGAGTGAGCCATACTATCATGCATCGGGTTCAGCTCTCAACAGCCTTGTGTTTTCTCTGTGTAGGTGGACTCCATCCTGAGGGGGGACTACCTGACACCCATGGGTGCTGTGGGGCCCAAAAGGCTGTGCCTGGTGTGTGGAGACTTTGCATCTGGTTTCCACTACGGCGTGGCGTCCTGCGAGGCCTGCAAGGCTTTCTTCAAGAGGACCATACAAGGTGGGGACGATCAGTCGACTGTGGCCGCGTGTTCTTTAATAAGTGGGTTAACGAGCAGAGCCGATCAACACATTGATCGGTGTGAGAAACGCTCAGCTTAATAACATCAGCTGCTAGTTTCTGACTCAGTTGGGAACCAGCTCTCCACTGCTCATCAATATCCTGTTAACAGGATGATGCAGTTTAAGCCCCAATGAACACTTGTGGGGAGGTGGAGGGGGCAGTGGAGGGGAGGGGGGGTGAGGGAAGGGGGTCAGGACTGGACTGGACAGACTATTTTATAGATTTCTGTGAGAATAGACAGGATGACAACACACAGTCAAACTGAGAAGACACAATTCAGTTTGTAATTCTCATCATACTTATTGTGCTAAAAGTGTGTGGTAAATGTTGTTCTTGATTTATCTAAATTAAATTGTTTGTGGTCACCTAGGCAACATTGAGTACAGCTGTCCGGTGATGAACGAGTGTGAGATCACCAAGCGGAGGAGGAAAGCCTGCCAGGCCTGTCGCTTCCAGAAGTGTCTCCAGGCCGGGATGATGAGAGAGGGTACGTCACACTCACATCGCTCATAGACACCAGTGGTGTCCACAAAGACACTGAGAGATAAAAAGAGACTCAAAAATCAGCAGAACGAGGCTTGACATGATTAAAAGAGACGTAAAATTCAAATCAACCAACCAAAGAAGCTAACTCTTTAAAGATCCCATATTATACTCTTTTTACTCAATTTCACTCAGCTGTCAGACGTCCAACTAAACTGTATTGTAAATGT
The DNA here is from genome assembly GCF_905171665.1 of Trachurus trachurus. NCBI lineage: Eukaryota > Metazoa > Chordata > Actinopteri > Carangiformes > Carangidae > Trachurus > Trachurus trachurus. The sequence goes on from NC_139892.1 coordinate 36,779,671, forward strand.
ATTGCCCCAAACTGATCCGTGGTCCTGCATGTCGGCTGTCTAAAAGTCGCTCAAATGAGCTCTGCTGAGAACAAGCTGTTTCTGTGCCTGCACCTTTAAGTAACATGGTTACGGTACACGGCAAAGATTATTACCACTTTATGACTTAAAATTGGTCGGTATTTCATCAATTTAGCTCAGGAGTTTCTTGCTGTGCACTGCAGCCATAGAAATAGACGTGGTAGGCGTTTTATCGCGCTAAGGCTGCAGAGTTGATGCAGGACCCGTTTGCTTTCCTCATTCTAGAAGTTGGTAGGGAGGATCAGTTTATGTAGCTGTATGTAGAGACCAGAAAAAAACAGTTTTTCATAATATGGGACCTTTAAACTGCCTCCCTGTGGTTCAGGTGTTCGTATGGACCGGGTCAGAGGAGGACGGCAGAAGTACAAGAGACGAGTGGAGACGGGACTGAGTTTTTACGCCAAAGGCCCGTACAGTCACCCCGTCAGCAGCCGTGAGTTCACATCACGCTTCATCAGTTGTTTTTTTTGTTTGTTTCATTCCAACCTGGTGTGAGCGGGAGTCTGGAGAGTTGGACTATAATTATGGCCTGTCTTTCTGTCTTTCAGGAAACAAGGTGATTTCCCACCTGCTGCTGACGGACCCGGCCCCCCTGGCGGCCAATCAGGACGAGTCCAGCAGCGACGGCAGCCTGCGGACCCTGCTGACCCTCTGTGACCTCCTGAACCGGGAGCTGCTGGTTCTGATCGGATGGGCCAAACTGATCCCAGGTACTGTAGCTACCCACTGTCCCCGACAGATAGTTTTAGCTGCGGAACAACCACAAAGCAACACACACATACTGCATTTAGCAGAAAGCTACATGAATGAATGAATGAATGTATTTTTATTTTCGAACATGTATAAAAAAATATATGTGACTATTTGTACATACAAAATAAAGAAAAGGAAAAAAAAAATAGAGCCATGACATAACAAAACACAGCATATTGTTCGAAAAAGGAGTAGGAAGAAGTAAACAACTTTTTAATTTCCCACCCCTTTTTAACTATTCTTCAGTTTGTAACTACATAATACATAATACCGATATAAATATATACCATATATATACACACATAATAATTATCTCAATCCTAAATAATATAATACACCTATATAAATATATACCCTAAATACACATCATAAATATCTGTATAAATATAGAATTCCAAATATAAAAATATACTACATAGATATCCTTATAAATATAAATATATATATATAAACTATCCCAAAATTAAATATATACCATATATACCCTATACTAAGTTAGTTACGATATAATGATCAACACTATTCTATGAAGCGGTTATTAGGTCGACTGTTACACCTTTCTTTGTCCCGCCCCCACCAGGATTCTCTGGGCTCTCATTGGTCGATCAGATGTCGCTGCTGCAGAGCGGCTGGATGGAGGCGCTGCTGGTCGGCGTGGCGTGGCGCTCCCAGGCCGGGGTCGGGGCCGGGGCCGGGGAGGAGCTCGTGTTTGCCGGGAACCTGCGGCTGGACGCGGGTCAGTGTCGAGCCGCGGGATTGGCCGACCTGTACGAGGCGCTGCGCCACCTGACGGCTAAATACCAGGCGATGAACCTGAGCCCCGAGGAGGTGGTGACGCTGAAGGCCATGGCGCTCGCCAACTCTGGTACATTGCACACATACACACACACACATACACATGTTATATTAGATAAACGTCTTTATGACAATACACACTAGAGCTCATGGGAAATGCAGTCTTCATTCTGGCAAAATACTACCGCTTTTGTCCACAGGGGTCGCCAAAATCAACACAAAATGAAAGTTCTTTGTAGATGCTTTAAAGGGGAACTATGCAGGTCTGGTCACTTTTCCTCTGTTTTGCTAACCCTCCTCCTGGCCATGTGCATTAATTTGTTTTCAATGAAGCCGGCGAGAAATCAATCAATCAATAGAGCGGTGGATAACGTTATCATATACGTTGTTACAACATGTATTCTCTAGTTTTATCAGCCATAAATAAGAGATTGGGACACCAGGTCGGAGGCTCTGATCTTGTAAGGTTGGTTTTCAGCCAAGAGACGCTAGTTGGAAGACAGAGAGCCTCCATTCTCAAGTCACAGGTTATTTATTTATTTAACGATCACAATTACTCCAAAGCTGCTTAATTAAGGTAAAAATCCATCATAATTCCTCTTTAATGAAAGGAGGTGAAACAATACAGCAGATACCTGACCCTGTGTGGTTCATATTGCACCAGGGCCGTTGTATAGGGGAGAAAGGTGATGATAACTCTAGGGGCCCAGCGCCCAGTGGGGCCTATAAAAAACCCCAGTAGTCTAATCTTTGTATGACTGATTTATTATTTATTTAGACCCTGACTAATACTCATAGTACACTGTAAAAACTCAACATCTTTCCAAGAATATTTGTCTTATTTCTTGTCCAAATGTCTCATTTCTAGTCAAAACTAATCTCTTTCCACTTAAAATAAGACTCATTACCTAAAAATTAATTTGTTTTTAGATAATTTTCACTTAAATTCACAATAAATAGAAAATAGAAAATAGAAAAATCTGCCAGTGAAAGTAAGTTTTTTGTGCTTGTAATAAGAAAGATAAACTTGCTCCACTATCAGATTTTTTCTACTTATTCCAAGTGAAAATCTGCTTGAAAGAAGTAAAAAGTGCCTAAAAACAAGCTACTTTTAATATGATGAGTCTTATTTTAAGTATAATGAGATTTGTTTTGACTAGAAATTAAATTTTGACTAGAAATAAGACAAATATTCTTGCTAAGATACTTGAGTTTTTGCAGTGTAATGCTGCATTAGCATCAAAACAAAGAAGGCTAAATAAAAAACGATAATACATACGTGGTCTAAGAAAAAAAAAGGAAAAGTTAGGGGGAGGGGCCCACTTTAGTATTCTTTAAGGGGGCCCAGAATTCCTAGCAACGGCCCTGTATTGCACTGAATGAACTACAACGTATCACTACAACAGCTGATGAGAGAAAAGAGTCTTTGGCCCCCTGAGGCCCCCCGTGTAGATCTGCCCCTGACAAACTGGCACTGTTAAAACAGAAACAGCAGCATGGACACTGATATTGATTTACAATTACAATGGAGGAGAAGTTGGGCTCATTTTGGGAGGGGAAGGCATGATGGGAGCGAGTCGTATTGATCCCAGAGGAGTGGTTATTGATATTGATCAGTGGCTGCATGGGGGCTGAAGGTTCACTGTATTGATTAGTTCCAGAAATGTACTTTTTGTTTTGTTTTGTTTTGTTTTTTGGGGAGAGGAGTCTTTGTGTTCTCTCTCTGGTGTTTTTCTTTTTGAGAGCAGTTGAGATGTTCACCGTGTGGCTTCAGTGGGGAACGATAAAACAGTGGCAACAATGCTAACAGCTAATCAGTAACATCTGACTGTATTAAATGTAAATACCCGTGATGAAGCAGTTCATGATGGGACACTGACGAGTACCTCCAGCTGAAGTCTGGTCAGTCTCCCACTGTCTGAGCCTCAGATCAATAAACTGTATTGATAGACGCAGTTTTGGATCTATAAACTGTTAAGTGTCAGCTAGAGGACACAGACACAGGATGTATGTGTGTGTGTGTGTGTGTGTGTGTGTGTGTGTGTGTGTGTGTGTGTGTGTTTTAATGTAATTCAGTCTGATGCGTGTCTTAGTTTCTCTGCTCGGCCCATTAAATGGCCTAAACATCAATAGTTTACACAATAGAAGATGATGCTCGTGTGAGTGTGACACAGACACCCACAGGCTGACTTTGACCTTTGTTTTTCTCTCCTACTTGACCTTCCCCTGACCTCTCTGTCTCTTCAGACCAGCAAATCTGATGTTTCTAGTTGTTGTAGAAATGATGGAGAGGTGAAAGGTGTTTATTTTAAATTAAAATGTCATCAAGCATAGCTATTTTTTATTAGAGTGTTTAAAAAACCCTGAAACCAGTGATTCTTCAACCTGTTTGTCCACTGAACTGTAACATCAAAACATTTTGTTACACTCTTTTTTCACAAACAGCTGAACTTTAATAATTTAAAGTATTTTTTTATTATGACATTAAAGGTAGCCTACAGAGATGGACAGAGTACTCGACCCCAGTACTAAACTTGAGTAAGAGTAGGACTACTGGTCAAAATTGACTCCGTTACAAGTAAAAGTAGCTCAGTCGACATGTTACTTGAGTAAGAGTAAAAAAGTACTTGCTTTTAAAGGTACTTAAGTATCCAAAAGTACATGCTTTTAAATTTACTTTAAGTAAAAGTAAGAGCAAATTTCTTATTTTTCACATCAATGAATTACTATAATTTTTCTAAATGAATGTAAGGAGCGTTTAACTCTTGTTAGTGAGAATGAACTCTTTGAAAGCAGCTGCACTGATGTGCTGCTTTAGGGGTTAGGGTTTCCTTCTCTGACAAACACAGCTCGTGTTCAATAGGATTTTAGAAAAAAAAGGGAAAAAAAGAGCAGACCTGAAAGTAACAAGTACTTTTCAGCTTTCCTAGAAATTAACTTGAGTAAAAGCAAAAATATTTGTCTTGGAAATGTATTCAAGTAAGAGTAATAAGTACCAAAGAAATCTAATACTCAAGTAAAGTCCAAATTTTACAGTACTCAAGTAAATTTACTCCGGTACTGTCCCACCACTGGTAGCCTATAATATGTAGGAATTACCGCACTGCTAGATATATATGCATATTGGAACATATTCTTGATGTTGCATTCACGTGAAATCGGGCAGACGTCAGACAGACGTCAGACAGACAACAGACGCTGCATGTAACAGGATAAACAAGCGTCTATGTAAACAAGTGGTCCGCCAGCACGAGGCAAAACAATACAGGTGTGACAATATGTTTATCTCCTCATTGGATAAAGGTTGTAGGATACAAGGAAAGTTTTCTCCTCGGCTCAGAGCAGAGCAGAGTGACTGACAGACCCGTGTTTCAGACCAAACACTCTATAGAAGTGATTGCTGTCGGAAGATAGAACTATTTAAGACTTATATTAACACAAACATTCACCTTACTTCTGCTTTAAGGACCTGAGTAGTCAGTGATTCCTAACATCCTGTGTGTGTTGTGTTGTGTGACAGATGCGGAGCCGGTGGACTGTGCGGACTCGGTGCAGAGGTTTCAGGACGGGCTCCACGAGGCGCTGCAGGAGTACGAGTCGTCCCGCCGGGAGCAGCACCGGGCGGGTCGGCTGCTCATGACCCTCCCCCTGCTGCGGCAGACGGCCAACCGAGCCGTGCAGGCCCTCCTCCGCCTGCACCGCCAGCGCCGCGTCCCGCTCCACAAACTGCTGCTGGAGATGCTGGACGCCAAAGCCTGAAGGTCTCCTCTGTCTGTCTGCCTGTCTGTCGTGTCAACCGTGAGACCAAAACCCAGGACCCAGGACCCCGGCCCGTGGACCGAGGGCCGGGCCGGGCCGGGGTCAGACTGATGCAGCCGCAGCTTAGAACCAGACCTGCAGCTCCACCTCATGTTACAGGTAGATGAAGAAGAACCATGTAGTAAGTTAGTTAGCTGGACTCGCTGACTTACATCACAACACAGTTTGTTTAGGCAAGGCAAAGGAAAAGGCAAGGTGATTTTATTTGTATAGCCCGTTTTTACCAACAGTTTGTCTCAAAGGGCTTTACATGGCATCGTAACAACATCCTCTGTCCTTAGACCCTCACATCCACTGAGGAAAAACTCCATGGAAAACCCTTTTAACAGGGAAAAATCATTGGAGAAACCTCAGGGTGAGCAACAGAGGAGGGATCCCTCACCCAGGACGGACAGACGGGACATAGATGTTGTTACAGACAAGAAAACAGTTTACAGTTTATGACACAGAATGTGCGAACTTTCAGTGAGTAGAGACTCACAGGGACCAGACCGGACTGTGTACAGCTGATCAGGGATCAGTGATGTACAGTAAATGTGACCAGGACAGACTCGCCAGCACCCGGAGATGGAAAACTCTTCACATCTGTTTACAACTGGAACCAACGCCCCACATCCTCCACCACCACCACCACCCACCACCACCATCATCATCATCATCATGGACACTCTTATTTCAAATTCACATTTGTGATCTATTTTTATAAAAGAAAAAACAGATATTTTTGTGTGGATTGTGTTGCGTTTGTCAAAGACAAAGACGTTTTCTATCAATCTGATTATCTATCAGCTGCTGATTAGTTTTTACTCAGCGAGCTGAAGATGTGAAGAAGTTTTGCTGTTGACTAGTTTTTGCAGTTTAATAAATGCTTTTGGAGTAAAAACATGGCGTCTTGTCATTTCCAAATGATTCCCAGCACATCTGAATGAGTCACTTCTTTTATTGTTTTATTACAAAGTCAGTTAGAAAAACATGTTTGGTTAGGAACATGGTTACAAACAGTCCCACGACTCTCACAGCGTTCTATGGAAACGTCTACATTTCCATCTATAGTAGTTCTTCTCTGACTTAGTAGCACGTTTGTGTCTTTGCATGTTTTCTTAAGACACAGTGTGTTGAGCTCTCAGGGCCACCGTACTTCCCTCAGTTCTACATGCCACAGGCCGCATCATTTCTTTTACATCTGCAGATAATAGTGATTCAATCAAGTCATCGACTTCAAGTGTGTTTTAATGCTTTTAAGGCTCCGTGGCTCTGAACGTTCATGTCGCAGACTGAACAACAATCCAGATGTGTAGCCACGCTGAGGGTTTCATTCATGTTCAACACGTGTGCTTAAGGTAAAACCCACAGAGACTGAGGAAACAGTCCAGCACTTGCAGGTGTAGACGGGAGATCAGCAGGACAGGAGTGAAGACCAGTGATAACACTACACAAAGCGGACGTACAGTACAGGAGGAGTGGCTGATTGGACAGGAAGTACTTCAAAATAAAACAGAAAGACGGTGGATGCTTCATTTAAGGCTCCATGTTTCCTCTCATTACATATTTGGAAGCTTCCTGGAGATAAATAAGATAATAAGAGTCTCATTATTATGAAAGTATGATGGAAAACCATTACAGACCATAGGACCTACAATTAGATGCTACTATATCATATTTCTCAGCCCTTCCCAGCTGTATCAAGCTATATTGTTATCACTGTTTAATACATAATTTACTCATTATTTATTTCAGTAATATAATCTATATCCATACTGTAGTGAAGTGAAAAATGCTAAACTACAATCAGGATGAGGAGTAAATGTATTTGGTTACTAATGCAGCACACTATCAAAGTACTATGAATTAATTAACTGCTAGCTGATCCAAGTGTAAAGGTCAACTTTAACTTAGTCATGTAAAAAATAAAGTTTAAATAATGAAGTATTGAAGATGAGGGTAAGTTACATGGTGCGGTTGTTCTTTCTGTGATGAATACATGAGTTGTTATGGAAATAGTCTACTTGCCAACAATGAGTACCCGGAAATGTTGAGTACCCCAAAGTTTTATGTTAGAAATATGTAGTATGGGTCCCCAGTATTCAGAAACTGCCGGATGCTAACTTATATATATTGGACAATTAGCATAATTGACATAATTAGCATAAATTAGCATAATTGTCTATATGGGCAATATTTCAACAAAATTGACTTGGCTGATCTGGGCAATATTAGTGTGGTTTTAGGGGTTATTGACGATGCTGAATCCATTTCTGACATTTTCAAAATTCAAAATGGCTGTCTAAACCGATGACCAGATTTTGAAATCCATCAAAATCGGCCCACTGGCGGTTAAAATCTGGTCACTTTCGGTTTAGACGGCCATTTTGAATTTTGAAAATGTCAGAAATGGATTCAGCATCATCAATTACATCTAAAACCACTCCAATATTGCCCAGATCAGCCAAGTCAATTTTGTTGAAATATTGCCCATATTATGCTGTTATGCTAATTGCCCAATATATATAAGTTAGCATCCGGCAGTTTCTGAATACTGGGGACCCACACTATCTATTTCTAACATAAAACTTTGGGGTACTCAACATTTCCGGGTTCACAATGGGGCCCTATGGGCTGGCAAGTAGACTAAAACACAGAGCTGCAGAATAAAAAAGCGTCAAACATCTGATGACCTGTTTGTTCTTCTCATCACTGCATGAAATTAATTAAATTACAATTTGCTGAACAAGTTTTTAAACATACAAATTTAAAATATAAAGCTTCTATAAAAACCTTTTTGTTTTCGTTAAAATCACAGTGAGAAGAGAAGCAGAATAGAAAAGGCTCTGGTTAGATAGAAAGAGTCTGTTTGTTGGTTTATCAAAATGCTACAGACGCAAAGTAAACACAGTTCAGTGTCAGTAGGAGAAGCCGAGGACACGGCAGCTCAGTGTGTTTGGTCTCCAGCAGCTCCTGAGAGGAAACATCTGGCTCTTTTAAAGCTGATAAATGCTCCCACAGTGTCTCGACTCCCACAGCAGCAGCACCGGCAGTCTGAGCTGGTGGTCCTTCCTCCTGATTGGACACAAATCTGCCATCATGGAAACCCAAAGTGAGTTATGAAACAGTGGATCTTCAGTTTTAGGCGGAGAGACACAGTTTCCCACCTAATACTGGTGGACAGAAACTTTTTTTTTTTTTTCCTATCCCAGCTTTTATTCTGTCTCCAAGTCTGTCAAAGCTTCCACATGTGTTTTGATGTTTCTATAAATATTTCATAATTTCCAATATTTCTTCACATAGAACTGTGTGTGATTCGACAACAACACTGATCTCTGTTGTTATGTTTCCACTTGTGTCTTTGTACCTGAAATTAATGATCCACTGTTTTATAAATGACTGTGAATGTTGATGGTGAATTAGCCACAGTTGCTTAAAAAGGGATAGTTCAACATTTTGGCAAATTGGCCCATTGCCATAATCCCTATAGTCATAGCAGTAGGTTCGTTACCTTTAATTGTTTTTGCAGCAAGCAGTCTCTGCATTTGCCTCAAAAACAACTCTGTCTCATAAAGTTCTGTTATTATCTCATAGCGTGGTGAATGTGCAGGTCACAACTTGTCCACCAGAGCGTTGTGGAGTTGTTGGATTGTGTATTTGATGAGTTTGATGAGGGAAACCAAGAAATCCCATAATGAGCCTCCGTAGCGTAGCTCTGAGCAGCTCACGGCTCTGCTCCGCCGTTCTAAAAACAGCTTGCACCGACAAATAAAGGCAACGAACCTACTGCTATGACTATAGGGATTTTGGCAATGGGCCAATTTACCAAAATGTTGAACTATCCCTTTAAACCATACAGCTCTGGAATGGGGGTTAAGCAAACGGTTACTAGGTTCAGAACTACCAATAAGCCCTTTGAGTTAATTGGTTGATTAATAATGTAAGAAGTCTTGATCAGTGCAGCTTCAATAGAACGGTTCAGACCGGTTCAGACCGGTTCAGGCCAGTTCAGACCGGTTCAGACCGGTTCAGACCGGTTCAGACCAGTCTCCGGTGGTTCTGCTCCGTTTCTGACATTGTTTCGTTAAGTCTTGATCCTGGAAACCGCCATCCCACATGTGGTAGCCATGGCAGCAGATCAGCACTCACTTGACCCGCCCCTTTATTTATCTTCAGGATGCAGCACAGAATTCTCAACCGGGTCACGACTCGACTCCGCCTCGGCTCTGACCGACTCCATCTGAGTTATTTCAGTTTCTCAGTCTCTCCTCTGATTCGCTCCCAGCTGCAGTCGTATCGGCCAATCAGAAGCTGGTCTCGTTCATGTGCGGCTTGGGGCTGGTGGGTGGGGCGGCAGCAGCAGCAGCAGCGGTGGCGGCGGCGGCAGCAGGGCTGTCTGGACTCGTGGCTCTCTCGGGCGACGCTGGGACATCGGCGGTCGCCACGGCAGCGGCGGCGGCGTGGTGGTGGTGAGGTGAAACGGGGGTCTGAGCCCGCGTCGGGCTGACGAGGGCCGAGGGGGCGGGGCTTGTCGGGGAAGAGGGCGTGGCTCTGCGTTGCGACGACGAGGACGAGGATAACGGAGATGATGAGGAGAGCGATGATGATGACGAGGGCGTCCCGGGGGGATGGCGAGCGCTGGGCGACACGGAGAAGGTGGTGGGGGTCCGGTGGCTGAACCGGGCCTCTAACTCGCTGCACACGGCCAAGCTCCGCCGCACGCCGTCCGACCCCGCCAGCACCCCGAACCCGGACCCCCCGGCCGCCTCCGAGCCCTTCGCCAGCTCCTGGCAGCGCTCCACGAAGCTGCCCCGCCGGACCGAGCCGTTCTCCCTCTCCCGGTCCCGGTCCAGGTGGCGCTGGGGGCGGGGGCTGCAGGCCGAGCCGTGGCTGTGGCCGTAGGCGGGGATGGCCAGACTCGGCGGTCCGGCCCCGAGTCCTCCGGCCGAGAAGTTGGGCTCTCGGGGGGCGGCGGCGGGCTTGGCGAGCGGGATCGGGGGCGGAGCCGGAGCGTGTCGGGGGAGGCTGCCGCACAGCGAGGCCGACGAACTGCACGCTCCGGCCAGGCCTCGTCCTCCCGCCGCCGAGTGAAGGCGCTCCGACCTGCAGCCGTCGCTGAGCTGAGAGTGAAGACTGGAGACAGGAAGTCGACAACAGCAGCATCAGCACCAAACATCAACTCATCAAAGTGTCAGAAACAAAGTGGTGTGATGATGATGAGGAGGTTAACATTAAAGGTCATAGCTACAACTTTTTCATCAAAAGGATACATTTTTCAAAAATAATGCATCCACAGAATGTCTAGAGGGGTGCAGAATAAAAGTATTAATTTTACTGAATTTCTTTTTAATAGTATATAAATAATTGTTTAATACATTTTGGCGGGTTAGCTCCAAATAAAAACTGTGTTTTTCCTGCACTTTGAAGGGCTGGAAAAAATTATATTATAGCAAACAATGGAACTGTGTATTTTTTTTTTCAGGTAAAACCTCTTTTAGGCCGTGAAAATAGGCCGTTTCTTTGGGTCTGTTCACAACACTGTATGTTGTAAATCTCTGGGCAGGGCTATTATGGGCTGGCGTTGCTAACGGGAGGAGTGCAGAGAGTCTTCTACTGCAATTAAAGTACTTAGGGGCTATTTGGAGATCATACAACCCCACTTTAAAAAAAAATGCTACTATCCCTTTAACAATATTACAAGCAACTAAGCACACATCATCACCATCATCATCATCAACAATCATTATTAATCATTTCCAGCGACTGACTCAAACTATGAGTCAGGCCAAAGGCAGAACCAACAGAATTATATGTACAGTGTAGTGCTGCACGATTAATCTAATCGCAATCGCAATCGCGATGTCACGCCGTGCGATTACGTAATCGCACGAAAGAGTGCGATTGGCGATAAATGTGCGACCGCGTGAGCCTGTAAACGGGACTTTAACTCCTGTAGTGTGCGGAGGAGCCGCTAATGTGTGCAGCATAGCAGACTCCGTCAGTAGTCATGTGACCAGCAGGTCTGATCACGTGACTACCCAGCTGGCAGACAGCGCTCCGTGTGCTGCAGGACCGTCTCCCCGTGATTACAGCAGGTGTGGAGCTTTAGCGTCACGGAGCGAACTGTGTTCTCCTCCGCAACATGTGCAGTGCGTTTAAAAAACGAGGAGGTATATGCCTGTTGGGGCGAACGCCCAGAAAGCTCCGGTGTTTGGTTTTCTTTTAACTGTCTTTTTTAAAATTTATTTTTTATTTTACTTTACGGTAACAGCCACACTCATTTGCCGTCTCCTCTCGTCTCCTCCGTTGTGTGTGTGTGTGTGTGTGTGTGTGTGTGTGTGCGCGCGCGTGCGTGTCTGTGTGTGTGTCTGTCTGTCTGTCTCTGTGTTACCTGTGTATCTGTGTGCTGTGAGAGGAGGGAGGGGGGAGAAAGGCATTGTAATAAATGATGGCATTGCAGTAGACTATGAAACTGCACAAAAAGTTACCTATTTTTATTTAATACAAAGATACTGTAAGGAAACACTTATTATTTGAGAAATACACTCCTAAAATATGGTTATTTCCTGTGCTGTGCTTGATAATCAAGCAAATAGATTCCTCACAGCATTAATTTACAATATCGTAATCGCAATCGCAAATCGCAATATTTTCCACCATAATCGCAATCGCACATTTTTATCAAATCGTGCAGCACTAGTACAGTGCCATGAAAAAGTATTTGCCCCCTTCCTGATTTCTTACTTTTTTGCATATGTGTCCGACTTAAATGTTCAAGATCGTCAAACAAATTTTAATATCATACAAAGACAACCCAAGTAAATTTATAAAATGCAGTTTTTAAATGATTTCATTTGTTTTTATTAATTAAGGGAAAAAACCTATCCAAACCTACCTGTTACTACTTGTTAAATCCTGAATTAACTGGGATTAACCATCTAAAACCATCTGGGAAAAAAAAAAAATCAAGAACAGATGAAAAAAATCTGTTCTTGAATTTTTTTTAGATCACAGCATAATGAGCTGCTGTTTGAGATCTCTCAGCCTCCTTCACTTTGTCAGACAGGTTCTACTGAAGTGGTTTCTTGATTCAACGGGGATGGCAGTGATCAGGCCTGGGTGTAGACAGTGACACTGAACTCAGCTTTCCTAAAAATGTGGTTTATCACTATGATTTAACAAGGGGGGTAATTACCTTTTTTCACATAGGACCAGGTAGGTTTGAATGTTTCCCAAAAGATGCATTTTATATTTACTTGGGTTATCTTTGTCTAATATTAACATTTGTTTTAAACGTTGAAGTGTGACAAATCTGCAAAAAAGTAAGAAATCATGAAGGGGCAAATACTTTTTCATGGCACTGTGTGTGTATGTGTGTGTGTGTGTGTGTGTGTGTGTATACCTGCAGGTAGAGGCTCTGGGTGTACTGTCAGGTGTTCTGGTCAGGGCCAGGTCACACTGGTCCAACAGCTCCAGCAGCTCCTCCTCCGTTGGTCCACCCAGCGCTGCGAGACAACCAATCAGAGGCCACGTCAAACACACACACACAACTCAACAGAGACACATACACATACAGGTGTTTGGGTAACAGTTAGACCCTGTGATCTGTGTGGTGGTGACATGGGTGAACAATAAAGTTGTGTGAGTGTGGGCGGAGCAGCCTGACCTCTGATGTCCACCTTGCCGGCGATCTCCATGGCGGTGGTCAGGTCCCACATCTGGATGCTGCCGTTGCCGTGGCCGCTGAACAGGTAGCGGCGGGGCCGGGAGCCGATGCGGCTCGAGCCCTCGCACTCGTGGACCATGAAGGAGGTGATGGAGGTGGCGTCCACCGAGCGCACCTCACACACCCTGACACACACACACACACACACACAGTTAGAGCAGAGTGTAGTGTTGTCACGATACCAACATTTTGGTACCGGCTCGAACTTGTTTTCTTTGCATTATTTGAGGTCTGAAAACACTGCATCTTTTTTGTTATTTTGACCAGTTGTAATTTTGGGGAGAAATTGTTATCAGTAGTTTATAGAATGAAACACAAACGTTCATTTTACTGAAACACACACCTATTTGTTTCCCATATGTAGACCAAATTGATCAAATTGCAGGGGTGCAAACTCATCAGGGGTAAAAAAGGTGACAAGATACCGACCCTCTAGGGGGGTCCGGGGGCATGCTCCCCGGGGAATTTTTTTTAAAAACCAACTTTAAAGGTGAATTTACAGTCAATTTTAGCATGAGACTAGGGTCCAGATTTACTCAGGTTTGCACAGCTTTTGCTCCTGTTAAACCTGCACAATCTGTCTCTCTGTGTTTGGTTTTGAAACATGTGAAGGGGGTCTTCAGCCTGTGCAGGTTTAGCATGAGCAAAAGCTGTGCAAAACTTGGAGAATCTGTCCCTTGATGTCCATCAGATGAACCTTGCAAACCTTGCCTTCAAACTAAATAAAATTTAATACAGACTGATTGGTTCATTGTGAAACATTTATTTATTGATGTAAATGTGTTTTCTGTACGTAGGCTATGCTCCGAGGCAGCGCTGCTCTTTCTGTCCAATAACATACATGAAGCTTAAAAATGCCATAGGTTACGTAAAACATATTAAGCGGCAATATGTATTTAAAAGATGTTCAAGCAAACGGTTCGGTTCACGGTTTTGTGGTCATGGTTTTCGGTTCGGTTTCGTATACTTTGATCGTTGGGAAAATCAATCATGTCTTGTATATTCAGGTTAAAACTTAAAGAATGAGGCAGTCTGACATCTGATACATCAATGTGACAGTCTGAGGTTAAAAGTAGGTGATCTGGTGGCAAGAGAGGAGACATTGATAGTTCCATCATGTTTTAATTTATTGGGCAAATAAAGTTATCTAACAAATGCTAAGAACAATTAGATATTCACTGAAATATATAACCTATATTTATTAATTGTGGTTCTTACAAAAAATATATCTTATCAAATATAAAAGCTAAAATGTAAAGCTCTGCCCCTTTAATTAGTGCATACAAAATAATTTAACTTTAGCCTACTAGCCTACTTTTACAACCACATTATTTACCAGCAACATAAAGTGAAACAGAGGCAGAGGTGTCCTGCCACAGTCAGTCAACCTCCTCCTCCTCCTGCTGCTGCTGCTGCAGCTGCACAGGTCGCACTGGAGCTAGTCTCGCTCGCCAGACCCTCCTCCAGAGAAGAGGGAGACACTGCAGCTAATAAATGCTAAACGCGCTAATCGCTAATTGGCCGCGATCGCGAGCATCACACACACGCGGTCCCATACAGCAGACCTACACAACACTGCTGGCGCATCTTCTTGCTCCGACTCGCCGTGCTCAAAAAGTCGCGTTAGTTAGTCTGTATTAAAAGTGAAGCTTCAGGTGTGTATTGCTGGACAGGACAGAAGCAGCGCTGCCACCACTCGTTGTCATCCAGATAAGGTGCATGCGCCTTAAAGAGACAGGTGCATTGGCTCGGCTTGCCTCGCCGGACCCCCCCCCCTCTCAAATTTTTTTTTATTGCGGATTTACACGAATCACACAAATGACCAATTTGGGATCCAAAACGGCGAATTTCGCCGAAAGGTGACAAGTTTGCACCCCTGAAATTGATCCCCCATCAACGCAATATCGTTCGACTTCACGTGGCGACGTCACCGCTGCCGGCGGCGCAAAATGAAAGTACCGGTCCCATCTAAGCGCAGTATGGTACCTTTTTAAATGCGTCAGCACCCCGGTACCAATCTAGTACCGGTATACCAAACAACCCTAGCAGAGTGTAATATCCACTCATTCGCAGCTCTTTCAAAAGTTCCAGCATCTTTTTCTCTCTCACGGTGCCACTCACCTCTTCCCATTGGACGACAGTCTGACGTACAACTTGTCAGTGTCCGGTACCACTCTCTGAATGAAGACCTGCTGGTCGTCTCTCTCGCCGTACGGCCCTGAAACCACACACACACACACACACACACACTGTCATCGTCTGTCCCAAACACACTCATTACAGTGGGACCTCTGCTGGACAAAAGCTGCATTACAGGGACGGTTATTTCTGAGGGAATATTTATTAAGACGGATCAGTTCTCAAGTGCTTTACTCCAGTTTGTTTTGTTTTGTTTATTTAGCACATATTAAAAAGCAGGTAATATAATTAACATTAAAGAAAAACACTGGACAAAGTAGACATGAAAAAAAAACCTCAAGGGGCTTGACAAGAGGACTTATCTGATAAGGCATAAAAAATGGACAAATGGAAAATAAATCTGGACTTCAAGTGTGGAATAAATGTCATTCACTTTTGTAATGCAACACCATGTTTCTTAACAACATTTTTATAATTTGTTACATAATTTAGAAAAAAAGCTGTGTTTTTCAGATATGTCCTGCCCAGTATTACCAAAATGCATTAAAATTTAAAGATAGAAACACAGCTAAAAAACTATTTCAATTACATTTTTTCAGAAGAAAGTATATTTTTTAGAAGTACACTTGGGATAAAATATCATTCCTTTGCGGTTACACCGTTGGACATTTTCAGGGCCAGTCAGTCTTACTTTTGTTTTTTTAAAAAAGGATCAAATGTCATTTCAAATGACATAAAACCAACATGTACATTTTAACAACTCTGATGCATGCTTTTAAAGCAATGATTAAAGATATTTCTGAATTGCTCATCTTTGTAACCGTTATTTGTCACTGACCCACACACATCAAGCTATTACAAACTAGAAAACAGATTATTAAACTATGAATAGATTAAGATATGTTTCACAGATTGTTTAAATGACACTTGAGAGAGAGTTTAATAAAGTGTTCTCATATCTTGGAACCTCTGTAGGAGATCTTGAATTGAGATGAAACAGTTTGCGATTGTGGGGGCCGGAGCTGGGATGCTGTTTTGTTAAAAGAACCATATACAAATTGAGCAGTTTGGAGGTTATTAATCTGATAGATTATGAAACAAAGCTAGTGAGTGACTTCTTGGAGGAGAAAAGGCAACGATTCTCACTGCTCATTCTTGCAACATTAGAACTGGTTGCAGTTTGGTCCAAGCAATGCTGATAAAGGTAAGACACCAGTAAGATACTTCTGGTTTTATTCAGTGACTGTGTTGCGAATAGACTAGGGCTGAAACGATTCATCAAGTTACTCGATTAACTCGATTACAAAAAATAGCTTGAGGCAAAAACTCTGCCTCGAAGCTTCGTTATATTCCTATGACGCGCAGGGATATTGTTCCACACGGACCGTTGTTAAGGAAACACACCAGTCTTGACTTATAATTGTATTATTTACATTTGTTTTTTTTATATATACATTTTATATTGTTAACCTGTTTGGCTTGATATTTTATATTCTTTGGTCTTTTCAGAAGGAGCAAATGTGCAATCCTTATTTGTAATGTTGTATGTTTAAATTTACAGTAAGTTAACTGTGTTGTTACCTACTTATTGCACTTGCAATAAATGGGCTTTTTGGAGCCAATAAAAAAAGCCAAATGCTTGATCATTCGAAGCCACATCATTTTTGTTGTTTTGGTTGTTTAAAAACGCAAAAAAAAATTATCCGATTAATCGATCGATAAAGTGCTAGATGAATCGATTACAAAAAGAATCGATAGCTGCAGCCCTAGAATAGACACAATGAAAGCATCAGCTGGGACTCTGACTCTCAGTGTGAGGGTGTGTTACCTATCTCCGTGCCGGCGCTGCAGCCCCCGTGTCCGTCCACATCGTCCAGGCTGAGGATCTTGAAGGAGGTGAGCGGCGTGGAGCCCGGCTGGGTGGAGATCATCCCTCTGAACCGCGTCACCGTCCACGTCCGCACGTGGTTGTTGTCCGCGCAGACTGAGAAGAAGAAGAGACGCAGTTGGCAGGTCAGGTGTGGAGGAGAGAAGACGGCGACAATCATGACAACAATCTCTGAACGCTGCTGTTACGCTGCATTCACATGGAATCTGGCGGACGGCAGACGGCAAACCACAGAACGGAAAGCGAAAAACATCAACGGGTCCAACAGAACGGCAAGACGGCAAAACGATACACAGGTATTGCTATGGTGATGGCGTAATTCCATCGCGTTGGACGGCAAAAGTTTAACCCTCCTGTTGTGCTCCTGGGTCAAGGAAGGAAGGCAGGAAGGCAGGAAGGATGAAGGGAAAGAAGGAAGGAAGGACAATGGGAAAGATGGGAGGAAAAAAGGAAAGGGAAAAGGAAGGAAAGACAGAAGGAGGGAGGGAACAGATTGGGTCAATTGGGTCAAAAGAGGAAGGAAGAAATAAGGATGAAGGGAAGGAAGGAAGGAAGGAAGGAAGGAAGGAAGGAAGGAAGGAAGGAAGGAAGGAAGGAAGGAAGGAAGGAAGGAAGGAAGGAAGGAAGGAAGGAAGGGGAAAAGGATTGTGGAAAGAAGGAAGGGAAAAAGGAAGAAAAGGAAGGAAAGAAAGGTGGAGGGAGGGAACAGATTCATTCAAGGAAGGAAGAAGAAGGGAAAGAAGGAAGGGAAAAAGGAAGGAAAGAAAGATGGAGGGAGGGAACAGATCAGGTCAATTGGATCAAAAGAGGAAGGAAGAAGAAGTAAGGACGACGAGAAGGAAGTAAGGAAGGAAGGAAGGAAGGAAGGAAGGAAAGATGGAGGGAGGGAACAGATCAGGTCAATTGGATCAAAAGAGGAAGGAAGGACGACGAGAAGGAAGGAAAGATTGTGGAAAGAAGGAAGGAAGGAAGGAAGGAAGGAAAGAAGGAAGGATGGAGGATGGGAACAGATTGGGTCAATTTGACCCAGAAGGACGACAGGAGGGTTTAAATATTTTAACTCTGGGCGGCATCACCGTTTGCCGTTGACATCGACGATGATTTGATGTGACTGGTAGGTAATAATTTTTATGATGTATGCTGGTATTTCTATTTCTTGTACCGTTATGTATTAATATACGATGTATTTCTATCTATTTATTTCTACTTTATGTGTTGTATCTGGTGTGTTTATTGTGCCAACTGCTGTTGTACACTGAATTGCCCCCTTGGGGATATTAAAGTTAAATCAATCAATCAATTCTTTCCTGCCCCAAGTTTTGCCGTCGTTCTCTCGTCCACTAAAAAGAGCCGTCTGCCGGACTCGGTGTGAATGCAGCGTCACTCAGACTCAGACCTGAGATGAGGTGTTTCTCCGACAGCATGATCTTGGTGACGGGGCTGCGGTGGACGGAGAAGGTCTGGAAGAGCTGCGGCCCCGAGCCCACGGTCTCTGGATGCTGGACGATGACTCGGACCGTCCCGGAGCTGGTCCCGTACGCAATCTCAATCCAGTTCCCGCTGTCGCCTGGTGGATGGAACAGACACAAGACGGTCACCACATGAATCCAATAATACCATCTCTCATTAGATTCATTGTTTCATACTATTTGATACCAGCACCAGAACAGACTGATAACTTGTTGTGACACTTTGTTTCCTTTATCCAGGGTTCCTACAGCTTAAGCCAAGTTAAATTTAAGACTTTTTAAGACATTTTTAATGCCACTTGAAATGAAATTTAAGACCGACTTCATAATAAACACAAAAAAAGAAAAAATGTCACCACATACATAGGGTTAGGGACAATTTTACCCACTTTCCTATGTGGTCCAAGGTAAAGCGACTGCTACATGAATAATTGGGGGGAGTGACATCATTTAACAGCTGTATAGTTGTGGAGAGGAGATGATGAACTAAAAAGGACACGTTTGCTCGTTCGTATGTTTCCATCCAAAGTGATTAAAATAACTGGGAATTGCGCATTAAAAGAAATTTGAGTTCTGTGTGTTTCCATTAAAAGTACGGACTTTGGTGAAAACTACAAACTCGCACGAGTTTTCCGCAGCTGTCTTTCATAATAAATGCATAAAAAGTCAGAAAAAAAAAAAAAAAAAAAACTGACTCGGGAGCTGGTGGCGGTGAGAGATTTAGCGGTGACGGCCGCCACTAACTTCTCTATGTCGGAACGTTACCAATTATTTTGAGATTTGAGACTAATTACAACCATAAAATCCCACTTATCAAGTGTTAACATTTTTAAGACCTTTGAAAAATTGATTTAAGACATTTTAATACCAATTAAGGCCTTGTTTTTAGATTAATGAATTCAATGCCTTTTAAGACTTTTTAAGGATCCGTAAGAACCCTGTTTATCAACAAACAGCAGCTCCAGTGAGTTGGGTGCTGTGGTGCTGTGGATCCAGCTGTGAACATCAGATCAGTGTGATCAGAGCGTCAGTGAAGCTGCTGAGCGGCTGCGTACTGGTTTTGGGGGTGAGGTAGACGCTGAGGGCGGTGATGGCGTCCTCGGTGGGGTCTCTGTACAGCTCCGTCACCAGCAGGTCGTTGTCCTTCATCCTCAGAGGAAACTTCTGGACGTCTGACAAACAAAGAGACAAACAGGGACGTCACAGCAGGGATTCTCACTTCAAACTAATCTTTACTCATGATTTGCAGATAACAATCGATCCTACAGGGATCCACTTGATTTTAAATCCAACTTTTTTTTTTTTAGGCTGTAGCTTAAGTTAGGGTTTTATGTAGGATAGGCAAATGTAAGTATTATGTTTCAGTCTAAACCTTTTCAGTCATTATCATCATATAAAGTAGCATTTTGTGTTATCTAGAACAGTGGTTCTCAAACTTTTTTATATCAAGGACCCCTAAATTGACACAAATTAGACCACGGACCCCCATTGGACCAGATTTTGAAGTAAACACCAGAAATACACAAATATTTGTTCTGAGACTGAAGAATGTTACTTTTTTGAACATTTAAATTAGGGCCAATGGCGTGAATTTTTGGAAATATTATAGAGACATTTCTGGAAAAAAGTGATACAATTTCTCCGAAAATGTTTTAGCATTTCTAGGAAGAACTGGTAAAAATTCAGGTAAGTAAAAAGTAAAAAGAAAATTAGAAAAAAAAAGTGGTAAAACTTCTTGTAAGAAAAGTAAAAAATAAAAAAAGTAAAAAAAATTCTAGAAAAAAGTTTTTTAAAAAATTCTCAAAAAATAAAAAGGTTTTTCAAAAAATTCTAGAAAAGGTGCTAAAAAATAAAAAATAAAAACCTTCTAGAAAAAACTGGTAAAATTTCAAGAAAAGGTTGGGGACCCCCTTCAACCCTCTCAAGGACCCCTGGGGGTCCCCGGACCCCACGTTGAGAACCACTGATCTAGAATGTATATATTTATTATCAGCTTGTGTGTCTATGTCCTGTGTGATGACAGTTACTACTACTAAACTAATCCATCCAGAGTCCAGACATTTCACATTACGCACGTTTATAATTAATAATATATATATATATAATTATATAAAAATTGATGATCTGGGCCCATGAACATCTGAACTGAATTTAGTGCCGATCCATCCAGTGAGGTCAAAGGTCAGGATTACCAAAGTCGCTGAGGTTCATCCTCTGAATACCACCAATGTCTCAGCAAAACTTCAGCTTGTTGCACCATATTGTAGTTTGGACTAAGGTGGTGAACTGACCCTCTGACAGAAGCATCTGTAGTTCCTGTAGTGTCTTTACCTATGTAGTAGATGGATCCGTTGTTGCAGCCCAGGATGAGGAAGGAGCCGGCCGTGTCGTAGCTGCTGATGGGAACCACGTCCTGGTTCTGCACAGAGACAACAGAGGACACGACACTGAGTGTTTAACAGCTCAACCCTTTAGTTTAGAAATCCTCCAGAACACATCTGCAGTGGATCGTTCAGTGTCAGTGAGAGAATCCAGACCTGAACAGATCAGATTCAACACAGGGCTGAGCCATCAATCGATTAATTATGTTTTGGTTTTTTTGACGATCTTGTACACACTGCTACAGCTGGGAGGTTAGATCTTCACATGTTGAACTGTTTTAATACAAAGTGCAGCCAAACACCAGGCTGAAGGGAGAGGAGCAGCAGAGGCTCCTTTTTTATTGTGTTTTTTTTATCTTTAGTATTTTATCTTTTTATTATGCTTTTATTGTGTTTATTTTGGAAACCTTTGTGTTTATCTTAAATTGTGCTTCATAAATACAGTGGATTGGATTGAACTCTTACAAAGTTTGCAAAGCAGCTGCGTGACGCATCGTGTCACTGTCAGTTTGAAAGCAGAAGCTCACTGAACAGTTACATACTTATTGTTTACAACAGCAGCCTGCCAGCTCTTCTTTTGGCCCTGTTGTTTCTGATCACGCCCCCAGAGGGGAAAATCTAAACAGAATAAAGTTCAAACTTGTTTGAACAATGTCTCTCTGCCATCTGCAGACTGATTTGAAGTAGGGGAGAAAAATAAATTTAAATCGTGAATCAGCTTTGTTGTGAAAAATCTTGTTTGTTTTTTTGGCCTCATCGCCCAGCCCTAATTTTAAAAAAGTCTTTTCGACACAGAGTGAGTCTCCGCCCACCTGCCAGTGTTTGGTGACAGCGTTCCACACTCCGACCTTCCCTGAGTGGCTGGTGGCGATGAGCTGGTTACCCACGAAGAAGAGAGCCTCCACCGGCACGTTGAGACTGAAGACACCTGCAGGACAGACGCACACCTTGTTGTTCACACTGCAGGTTACAACACTGAACAATAACACTGATGTCACCGTGCCAGCAACGCAATGCTCAGTACTCATCATTACTAGAGATGGGACTTTTTGTCGACAAAACCACCGACATTCAACACATGCTCCCCTCGACAAAAAAAATAGAGTGTCGACATGTCGAGGGGGCGGGGCTTGTGGGATTTCCATGTGTAAATTGCATTTTGTCTTTTAATATTTCCTATTCAAATAAACAGCAGAATGTGCCACTTTTCCCCTAATGAAATAAAATATGGCACAATTATAGATTTTCTTTGTACGATTATTGTCAGAGAAATATTACAATTATTATACATTAATTAATTTCACAGCATATGAATGTGTAAAATCAAATATAGTCAAAATACAAATTACATCACTAATTATTTACACTAAAGTATCTACTATTAAAGCAGAAGTAAGTGATATATTATAAGTCTTAAATAGTTATATCTTCCGACCGTGAAGTCGTACCAGTTCGATCTGGTACGAGTTCACCGGTCGGAAGTTACGAGTGGCCGTTATAGTGACTTTCACCGGTAAAACAGGTCGGAAAAACACGAGTGGGTTGCCTGGAACGCTACAAAGTCGTAAGTTGTGACTTGAAGCTGTAATTTACGATTTCAAAAGCCTGCCTGGAACGCAGCATTAGCGAAAACGACCGGACCACTTACTTCTGCTTTAATATATAACCAATGATTAATCCTCCAGAGGAAGTGTTTTAAATATTCAAATCATTAATTGTCATCTATACCAAATACCAAACATTTTTTATCACAAATGACACGCTTTTTAACATTTAAATTCCTACCAATTGTACGTTATGTTAAATGGACCAGTATTTCTTTCATTTATCTTTACTTTGGTGCACATCTGCCTCCGTGTTTCCAATATAATCTTTTTTGGAAAGTGACAGTATTTAATACCACGGTTAATTGTGAAAACAAGTAATCGTGACATCCCCATTCCCATCCCTACTCATTGCTATGTGAAAACAGAGCGCTCATGGGTCAGACCACACACAAAAAAAGTGTTTTGGAGAGAGAGAGAGAATATCAAGAGGTCACAGTGAAGTTGACCTTTGGAGGTTAAAGGTCATACCAATCTCATTCCCGTTGCCGTCTGGACAGATGGACCAAAGGATGATCTCCGTCACAGAGGCCACGGCCACCATCTTGTCATTGTCTCCCAGCGAGCCGCCCATCACCTTGGCGTTGAGCGCCACCCTGTCAATCACCCAGTCCAGACGAGGGGAGGTGAAGACCTGCTGCCACCCGGTGGACTCCTTCACCCTGACGGAGACACAACGCAGAGACACAGTTAAACGAAAATTAAGTTAAGTTAGACGGAGTTAAAAGGGGAAGTCAAGGTTCTACCAGGTGTGTAGCACTGCATAATGTAATAATATAATACATTTTCATGTAATAACATTGCATTTTGTAATAAAATTCTTGAACGCAATATGGAATAAACTTTGCTGCATTTTGTAATAAGTTGTTACGTAATGCACAGAATTATTACAAAATGCGGGTGTTACATTTTTCTAATGAAACAAAATGTAATAATTTGGTGCATTATGTAACAACTTATTACAAAATACGGCAAAGTTTATTACACATTGCGTTCAAGAATTTTATTACAAAATGTGGCAGATTATTACAAAATGCAGTGTTATTACATCATGAGATGAAAATGTATTACATTATTACATATTTTTGGCGTTCTCAGTCCAGACGTATCGATCCACTGAAGTCTGAATGAACGTGTTTTAATTCACAACAGCACAATGTTTCTAAACTGAACTTTTACCTAACACCATCCCATCACATCTTAAAGAGACACAGTTCAAACTCCAGATGTGTTTGGTGCCAGAAGCTCTTTGACTCTGAACAGTGAAGAGGTCATTGTGGACATGTAATGTGAAAGGAACCAGTCAGAAAAGCTCCGACCACCACGAACTAATGACAATGAGAAGAATCTGGAGATGAGGTCACAGCAGCTCTGATGCTGTCAACATGTTATTATTGTCCTCCACCTGCTGTGTGCATCTCTCTACAGTTTGCAGGAGGCATGATTTTTCTTTTTTTTTCATTATTGATTTTTCTTATCTATTTTAGACATAAGAGCAGATAAGATCATCCATTATTCATTCCACGATGGGGACATTTACAGGGTTGTATAGAGCACAGATAAGAAATATAGCAAGAAGGAAAGTAAGAAAATAAGAAAATATATATTATATTATTACTACTATTACTATAATCATTCATTAATTTCTCTGTTAGTGCTATAGCCACCATTTATATTATATATTATACCTGAATTACACACAGACCTTGTTCACAATTTGTACATACACCTATGTTATGTCCACTATGTTTTTTTTTATTTATTTATTTTTTATTGTATTTCACAATAAAAAGTAAAAAGAAATAATATGACGGACAAAACTAGGTTATGATGGGATGTGTAAGACCCTACCAGTCAAAATGACAGACAGTGAAACAGTCTGGTGCAACCTCTGCTGTACACACAGACTCACAACAGGAGCAAAGACATCATGTACCTGTAGCAGACCACAAACTGTGCATAGGCCACAGCGATCCAGTTGTGATGACCAAGGATGATCCGAACCATGCCCGAGTCTGATGACTGACCTACACACACACAAACAAAATAATTTTCAATGTGTTTATACAATCATTAGACTTCGTTTTAAATCCTAGTCCGTGTGTGTGTGTGTGTGTGTTTGTGTTTACCTGCAGACGGCCTCTCTTCCATGATGGCCCTGCCCAGTATCCCAGAGTTCCCCAGGTTGGGGGGCATGGTGTTGCTGCGTCTGACCGGCGCTCTCTCTGCAGGCATGACTCTCCCCCCCATGAGCTGCGACCCGGCCACGCTGTGACGGTTCCGCCGCTTCGCCGGGTAGACTGGGAACACACACACACGGAAACAATTCATGACTGAGAGACAGAGTGGTGTGCAGTGATGGGAATAACGACCTCTAAAATAACAGAGTTACTAACGTTGCTACTTTTTCAGTCAAAAAAGTTACTGTTTCCCCCGTTACCACGCCGTTATGACAATAAAATGTGCTGTTAAAAGGATAGTTCAACATTTTGGCAAATTGGCCCATTGCTATAATCCCTATAGTCTATTTTTAGAACGACGGAGCAGAGCCGTGAGCTGCTCAGAGCTACGCTACGGAGGCTCATGGGATTTCTTGGTTTCCCTCATCAAACTCACTCAATTTACCTCTAAAACAACGCCGTCTTGTAACATTCCGTTTTTTTCTCATAGCGTGGTGAATGTGCAGGTCACAACTTGTCCACCAGAGCGTTGTGGAGTTGTTGGATTGTGTATTTGATGAGTTTGATGAGGGAAACCAAGAAACTTTGCACTTTGCACTTTATTCCCAAACTGTCCAGGTTCCATTGCTGGCCTGATTATCTGACCTGTTTTTTACCTTGTTGTCTGCTTCGTCATGTCGTGTATATAACTGTGTTCCCCTGTTACTGTATTGTTTTTATGTTCTGGGACTCCGGATGGAAATTAGCATCGATGCTACAATCCGGCACATTTACATGTTTCTTATATGTACATTGATGTGCGCTGTCCCAGTCAAATAAACAAATAAAGTAAAAGTAAAGTAAAGTAAATCCCATGAGCCTCCGTAGTGTAGCTCTGAGCAACTCGCGGCTCTGCTCCGCCTTTCTAAAAACAGCTTGCACCAAAAAATAAAGGTAACAAACCTACTGCTATGACTATAGGGATTATGGCAATGGGCCAATTTGCCAAAATGTTGAACTATCCCTTTAAGCCATTACTTGACTCAAGAAGTCCCATCAGAAAATATACTATTATAAGTGTAGGACATTATACATTTAGAGTGAGTTGGTTAAGCTACGCAATAGTTACTTTTCTTATAATTAATTACTTTTATCATGTAGTAACTCAGTTATTAACTCAGTAACCTTTTGGGGAAAGTAACTAGTAACTATAACTAATTACTTTTTCAAAGTAACATGACCAACACTGTGTGGGGGCAGGGTGGTGTACCTGGTGGGGGCAGGTAGCCGTTGAACAGCACGTTTCCACAGGAGGAGCGGTCCAGCTCGTCACACAGCTGCAGCTTACGCACTGTTAACAGACACAGGAAAACACACTTCATGTCACATCACAACACACACACACACACACACACACACATCCTGTCCTAGAGTGATAGTGAGATAGCTACATATGTTAGTTTCTGTCCTTCACAGTCTTATATGTATTTATTACTGTTGTTCTAGCCCTGATTGCACTTTATATTTTATATTTATTTTTATATTCTATATCTATCTGTGCCTTTTTAATGTATGATGTATGAACGGTGCTGTGCTGCTTGCTGGAACCTCAATTTCCCTGAGGGTAACCTCCCATGGGATTAATAAAGTACTATCTATCTATCTATCTATCTATCTATCTATCTATCTATCTATCTATCTATCTATCTATCTATCTATCTATCTATCTATCTATCTATCCATCCATCTATCTATCTATCTATCTATGCGGTCTCACCCAGCGGCGTGATGCCGTAGAACTCGGCCTCGTGCATGAGCATGTGCACGTTGATGGAGCGAGGGTGCAGCTCTTTGGTCCGCAGGAAGTTGAGGATAGTAGCAAACAGAGAGGGGTCTCTGTCGATGAAGATCTGTGGTAGGATAGGAGGGACACACACACACACAACATCCATTACCCTCCAGCAGTGTTATCATGATGCCACTACAGGAGAACAGCACCACTGTACTCACAGCTCCAGTCTCATCCTTCAGAGTCGAGATCCGGCCGCTCAACAAACTGCAGACAAAAACAAAACGCAAACATCCAGCCGTCAGCAACACACACAGAATACATTTAAACTTTAATCATCTTACTGAATGTTACATCCATCCATCAATCCCAATCTACTGTTTATTTCAGTGATCTGCTGTAGCAGAGAACTCAGAGCCACGGTCATGTGACCCTCCTCATCCGAGCCAATCAATCAGCAGCGTTTGTTGCTGCAGAGCTGCTGACTAACCTGGAGAAAAACGAGTCAGGAACCCACGTCAGGGTCTGTCGGGAGGTGCTGAACCTGAAACACAACAACATTTACTTGTAAAAACTCTACTAATTTTCTTTCAATGGCAAAATTACAACTAAGTTAACATACAAATACGTTTTAATGTGAGTTTTAAAGAGGTCACAGATTCCCCGTTTTCCTCCTCTGAACTCAGCCCTACTTCCTGGTGGACCAAATATAAAGCATCCTCTTTTCCCCCCTTATTTGAACTGTCACTGTCATGTTTCTTCCTGAGTATGTTTGCCGGGTCCATGCCTATGTTCCCACAGCCTTATGTTCCCACAGTTGTAAGATTTTTCTCAAAATGAGGCCCTATGTTCCCACTGGACTCTCTCTACCTATCTGGACTCTCTCTATCTGGCCTGTCTAGCCTCTACCTGGTCTTTTTACTAAACTTAGCTAACCAACTCTTTTCTTCATTGCCTAAACCCAACCAATGGTGGGACCAAAGGGCTGAGGGAACATAGGGCCTAATTTTCAGTGACAACAAAGTTAGAAATGTGGGAACATATTTAAGGCTGTGGGAACATAGCAATGACCCCTTTACGGCCATGTACTTTATCATTTCAGTGAGTACTACTAGTTAATAAAACGCTGTCCCTGTCCCTGTCGATCCCTGGACCACAGCCGCTTTCCCTAAACGCAACGGAGATGCTAAATGTTGTGCTGGGATGTTATCACGAGTCGAGTGTCCATTGTCGGACACAGTCACCGACCAAACGCCTCTCTGCTTGTAGGCTAAGTTACTCTTAAAACACGGTGAATGTATTTAATTCCTGACTGTCCCTAAGTTAAATGAAAACACGACCACCTCAGCGTTAACTTACAGCACCCTAGCTGTAGTCGATTTCCCCTAGTTCCATCGTCGGACACAAGCCAGCCCGTTAGTTACCTTAAACGCAACCCTAACTTTACTTTACCGAGTTAAATAACTTGCCTATCTGCCTTGACTGAATAGAAACATACCGTAATGTCTATTTGTATGCCTGTGTTAGCCAGTTAGACAGTCTATGAAGCGTAAGTTAACGTTATGGCTGGACAACATGGTGATGAAATAACGTTACTACTAGTGACTGTAGCTACACGACCGTTGAGTTCAGTTAAAGCCGTAAAGCTACAGTTGTTGTTAGCTGTTTACTATGGAGACAACGGGATGTCCGACGCTGTAGGCTACAGTAAAGCAAAGATATTCAATAAATTGATTATTGAATTCATTAAATGGATTGTTTATAAACCGTCTTGGAGTAAAGTAAAGTCCCTTTGGAAAACACTGGTGAGCTGATGGGACCTGTCCGATAACGGACGTCGCTCCGTTAGCCGAGAGGCTAGCCGGGGTTAGCCGACACTCCCCGGGCAGACAGACACCGTCCTGCTGCTGCTCACCTCTTCCCTCCCACGTTCAGGTGGATGATGTCCCCGCTCCTCATGGCGTTAGACATCATCGGAGGAAGTCTGCAGCTTGAAAACTGTAACAATGCTTTAAATTTTTAATCCATTTTTTTTAGGATGAATTTTAGTTTCCGTCCTTGTTTTACCCACCAGCCAACTTCCTGTCGGGCAGCGAGACCGAGGGAAAACCCGCGATGGACCACGGAGAAGAAACACCCGGAAACCACGGAGCGGAGCCACAGCTGGAACTGGAACTGGACTACCCGTTCTTCAGCTCAACTTAGGCTACTAAAAAAATAAATACATAAATACACAATCTCATCTGCCTTTCTCACCAGCATGTACTTTTATGATTGATTTTGCACACACCTAAAATGTCGTGTTTAGTGTTGTGGTAGCCTACTCTGGACTTGTGGTCCAGTTAAGACCACAGCAGCAATGAAATGTCTCTCTCACACTCACTTTGCTTAGCCTATTTAATAATTCAATTTAAAGATAATTAAAATTGTAAAATGTTATCATTATGAAAAAATAACAGGGGCAATTACATGTTCATGTATTCTGACAATGTGTAGCTATTAAAGGAACTAGACCTATTTTACTAGCTTCAGAGTAGGCTAAATGATGGTTAAATAGTAAATTACTTGTGATTAGGGAGAATGGAGGCTCTCTGCCATCCACCTAGCATCTCTTGGCTAAAAAACAACCTTATAGATAATGATTAGATTATGTATTAAAATGAAGGGGGATGTCTGGTCACCCTAGCTAGCAAGAACGGTGACACTCTGCCCTCTGCTGTCCCTATACTGAAAGGCATTGAGAAAATTGTGATAAGAGCATCAACCAATGCTGATGGCAATGACTGGCCTCACCCAAATTACATACTGTAAGATTTGTGAGAAAGGTAAAAGGGTTTAAATACTGAGCTGAATGAGCAGAACCATTGTTACACATAGAGGCCTCCAGAACTGTCTTTCAATCATTTTATGCAGCATGGAAGCTGTCCAGACTAGACTGGATCAATAATTTAAACTGGATCAACCACACTTATTTCAGATTTTCCCCCCACATTCCTCACAGTTCGACTCTACCACTCCTCTGTGAATGACACCTTGTTTCCCATTTTGATTTGAGGATAGGCAAAAGCTTCATGAAACTTCTAGCATGTCAGCACTAGATGGAGCTCTTGAGGGGGGATACAAAAGTTAATATGAACAGGTCACTGCATATATATGTTTTTCTTTTTCTTTTTTTTACATATTTTGTGTTATAAACTGTTTTCTTGTCTCTATACAACATCTGTTACACGTCTACCCTCATGTTAAAAGGGTTTTATATGGAGTTTTCCTCAGTGGATGTGAGGGTCTAAGGGCAGAGGATGTTGTTATGATGCTACTGTATGTAAGCCCGTTGAGACATATAGCCTACTATTTGTGAAAATGGGCTATAGCCTACAAATAAAATTGTTAATTTATAAAATGATCTTGCCTTGCCATATTCATCCAGTCATTGTAAGTTCAAGTCCTGCCTAAGAGCCTTAAAAAATATTTGAAGGTGTTTTCCCCTCCTCTGTGTAGGACCACTGTTAAGCAATGATGCAGTTCATGGGTGGAAGGACTTCATGGGTAAAAGTGCAAAGGAAACTTTCAAGTTGGAACATGGTGGGGGAGGTGTTGACAGGGACCTACGCGCCACAAGCCTGAGAGTGAAAGCACAAAGGTAAAACAACTAGATTAGGCACCCCAAGGCCTCCCCTGTCAACTGGCTTCTGCAGGTTTCACACTTTCATTTTTGGACTCTTATTGGTCCGTACGAATTTATCACAATTTCAATCAAATGTTTTTAAATTAGCACACAGGAATTCTGACTACCAGAGCCTAGCAGGTGTTTACATTTCAAAGTGCAATTAATTTTAATAATGCGACACAGTGAAGACCAGTGCCCTACATCAGCATGTTTATTTTTAACCAAGGCCGTTGACGAGATGTGATCCTGTGATGGAGGAAAGCTGAAAACACTGAATGTAGTTTGCATACAAAATCAATTTATGAAATTTGTTGCCAATATGAATACCAGGAAAGAGAAGTTCTCTACAGATAGCCTCTCTGGTAAAGACTTTGGTAAAACAAACAAAGGGCAGCTGGGGCAGAGGGCCCCCTGCCTGGTGCCGGTTCTGAGTTCAAATGGGGGAGAGATAATACTGAGCACAGATGCTTTGGGTGAGTGTATATACACACACTGACCCACACTGCCTTTTGCTGAGAGTGAAGAACAGATTTGCCACTCATCAATAATGTCCACACATCTTCTGATATAGTCTGAAGAGGTTTAATGAAATGTTGTTGAATGAGATAAATGTAATGGAAACTAAACCCAAGTCTGGTCTCAATCACATTCTGGTAAGGGGGTTAGGGTCAAGGGGTCAAGAGCCATTCTAAAAAAAAAAAAAAAAAAAAAAAACAAACAAACAAAGAACATCACCAGAGACCCCACACACCCACACAAGGAACTGTTCTCATTGCTGAACTCTGGGAGGAGGTATTGCAGCATGAGGTGCAGAACAACCAGGTTCTGCAACAGTTTCATTCCCCAGGCCATAAGACTGCTGAACCTCCAAAACGGCTGAATTCTTAAAGCAGATATCAGCTTCACGGCCGTTTCGGCTAATGCTGCGTTCAAGGCAGGCTTTTGAAACCGTAAGTTACAGCTTCAAGTCACAACTACGACTTGGTAGCGTTCCAGGTAACCCGTAGCTCGTGTTTTTACCATCCTGTTGTCTGTGGAAGTTCCCTATAACGGCCACTCGTAACTTCCGACCCGTGAACTCGTACCAGATCGAACTGGTATGACTTCACAGGAAGGAAAAACACAAAGTACGAGTTTCTTTGAACGCACCATGAGTTAGCAGCCCCCGCCCTTGTCAGGCATCAATTGGTCCTCGTGCTACGTCACCACATTCACGCGCATCCCTTGGCTGCACACACAGCCCTTCATGCCGTTCTCTCTCCTCATTGGATAACACTTGTATCCCACAAGGAAAATTTTCTCCTCGGGTTACAGCAGAGCAGAGTGACGGAGAGACTCGTGTTTAGGCTGAAATACTTCATGTAAGTGATTGCTGACGGAAAATAGGACTATTTAGGACTTATATTAACAAAAACATTCCACTGATATCTGCTTTAACTTTTGCACATGCCACTTTTAACATTTTAACTGTGATCCTTTTAAATATAAAAATAGTTATTTTTTTGCACTTTATTGACCAATCGACCTCACTTTAATTTAATGTATTTATATTTATATATACATACATATTTTTTGTTTGTGCCAAGAGTCAGTGAAACGAAATTTCGTTCTATGCACACTGTGTATTTGAATGACAATAAAGTACCTATTAAGTGTTGTAAAAACTGTTCATTTCATCCTGAGTTACCTTGAGCAGATCAGGTCATCTCTGCCATTCTTCCACAATGAACCAGTGACTCTGTTTCACATGTGACAAGAGCCACTTATAGAGGTGACTGTAGTGAGATTTCTTTTAGACACATATCCTTTTCCCAAAATGTCCCATTAGTTAAAGCAGAAGTAAGCGATCCGGTCGTTTTGGCTAATGCTGCGTTCCAGGCAGGCTTTTGAAACCGTAAATTACAGCTTCAAGTCACAACTTACGACTTTGTAGCGTTCCAGGCAACCCACTCGTGTTTTTCCGACCTGTTTTACCTGTGAAAGTCACTATAACGGCCACTCGTAACTTCTGACCCGTGAACTCGTACCAGATCGAACTGGTACGACTTCACAGGTCGGAAAAACACGAGTTACGGGTTGCCTTGAATGCACCATAACGTCTTGTCAGCCGATGGAGTTAGCAGCCCCCGCCCTCGTCATGGATCTATTGGTCCTCGTCCCTACGTCACCACATTCAGGCGCATCCCTTGGCTGCACACACAGAGAGGACCGCCCCTTTATGCCGTTCTCTCTCCTCATTGGATAAAACTTGTAGGATACGAGAAAAGTTTTCTCCTCGGCTCAGAGCAGAGCAGAGTGACTGACAGACTCGTGTTTCGGTTGTGACGACCCCTGTATAGGTGTCTGTGTGACAGTGTCTGGTGGGTGTGTCTAAGACCTGTGTTTCTCCGAGGTTGCCATGGACTGATTGCCACCTGATGTGGAGCACCTGGGCCCGGTGTTCTGCAGCTACTTAAGCCCTGCCTCTGATGAGCTCTCTCTCTCATTCCACCCATGGCCTGGCGTCCCACAGCTTCCCCGCTGCATCTGCCCTCTTGGTTTTAATGCAAAGACAACACTTACATATCCATCCATGCACCCGCACTCACCACTGATATCTTCCATTACTGATTTCTTGTTATAAATAAATATGATTATTGTCGGCACCTTCCCCTCTCCGCGTTTGTTTTGTCAGGAAAAGGAGCCAGTCCTGACAAATGGGGGCTCATCCGAGTCTTGGTTCACCTGTGAAGGGTAGGTGATACACTGGATGCGCATTTTTTTCTGGAGGTTCCCGTTAGGCGAAGGACACGTCTCCTTTGGGATTGTGTCTGTTTGTTTTTTTTGTCAGTAGTGTTGTGGGGAGCGGTTAGCGTTGGTTGCGCGAGCAATCATCTCGGGGGCACTCCGTGGGGTCGCCGCTGGTGGTCCCCGCTGGTTTTGTGCTTAATCAGCCCGCTGCAGAACCACATGAAGACCAGGGTTGAGTTTAGTTAGATTCTGGATAGGCAGTGAGGGGAACGCTTTGGGGGGCATTGTCTGCTCAAGTGCGCATAGCGGTGTGGATCCGGCTCTACGTGAATATGGGTGATTTGTCAGCTTTCTATGATGCGCCCTCTGCGGTGTTTTTGGAATTGTGTAAGAAAGAGGAGTTGCTTGAAATTGCGGAACATTATGAGATTGAGTTGGAAGAGGGAATATTGAAAGATGAGTTGAAGGTGTTTGTGTTGTTGACATTGTTTGAAAGAGGTGTGTTTCAGAAAGGGCCAGGGGGTGAGCCAGCTCTATCAAAGAGAGAGCCGGGGGCTGCGGCGCTGGTTGAGCAGGCTGAGAGGCTCACGTTTGCGCAAGAGAGGGAAAGAGCAGGATGGCAGAAGGACCTCTTGGAGTTGCAGTTAGAGGTGGAGCGGACAAAGTTGAGGGTTTTGGACCGAAATGAGAGGGGTCCTGGCGCGTCTGGGTCTGTGGCTGAGCGTGAGGGCAGAGACTTGACGGCGAGTCTGCGCCTTGTGCCAAAATTTAATGAGCGAGATCCTGATATTTTTTTCACGTTGTTTGAGCGCGTGGCAGAGGCCAGGCGGTGGCCAGATGTTGATAGGGTTCTCCTGCTGCAGTGCGTCCTCACTGGCAAGGCGCAGGAGGCGTACTCGGCTGTGTGCGCGCAGGAGGGTTTGACTTATGGCATGGTGAAGTCAGCCGTCCTCAAGGCATATGAGCTCGTTCCAGAGGCATATCGCCAGAGGTTTAGACAGGGGGTGAAGGTTGATAAACAAACTAATGTGGAGTTTGTGCGTGATTTGACCACTCATTTTCACCGCTGGTGCTCCGCGGAAAAAGTGAATTCATTCGATGGTCTGTGTGAACTGATAATCAAGGAGCAGTTTAAAAATGTTGTTCCTCAGCGCGTAGCCACCTACCTAAATGAAAGAGGGCCAGCTACGGCGCTTAAAGCAGCTGAATTGGCTGATGATTTCTTGCTGACGCACAAGTCTGGTTTTTCTGAGGTGCGCGAGCGCGCAGCGGATGAGTTTGTTTTGCTCCATAAAGTGCATTTGAACGAGCGCTCTGGGGCGCACAGTGACTTCAGCTGGAGAGGCCGTCATTCTGATCCTGCTGCGGCTGATCAGGTGCTTTCAGGACGACCTTTGCCCAGGTTTGATTCCAGTTTGAAAGGTGATTCTGTCAAGGATAACATCTGTAATTATTGCAAGGAGATTGGTCATTGGAAGGATAGATGCCCACTGCTGCAAGCTAAACAAAATGGGGTAATGGCTAAAGTGAGACCAGTCGTTGCTTCCGCACCTGTCAGGGACTGTGTTTCTGATTTGCCTTTGTCTGGGGGTTGTGATCCTGACGTGTGGGCTACTTATCTGCCGTTTGTGAGGGAGGGGTTTGTGTCGCTGAAGGATGGTGGTAAAAGAGTTCCTGTGAAGATTCTTCGTGACACTGCAGCTTATGACTCCTACATCATTGATTCCTTGTTGCCATTTTCAGCATCCTCTGCCACTGGTGACGTTTCACTTAGCCGGGGCCTTGGGATGTCTGTTTTGCCTGTGCCGATGCACAAAGTTGTGCTGGAGTGCGAGTTGGTGCATGGTGAGGTGTCAGTTGGAGTTCGTTCAGCGTTGCCAATCGAGGGTGTTCATTTCATTCTTGGTAATGGCTTAGCTGGGAAGTGCGTGTGGGCAGATCCACCGCCGTCACTTTTGTCAAGTCCACCTCTCTCTGAGGGCAAGGACCCAGAGGGTTTGTTGGCCTGTGGGGTCACTGATTCAGTGTCAGTAGTTGGGGAGGATGAGGAGCATTCAGTGGTTCCACCTCTGTCCACATGTCCATCGTCTGTGTTGGTTGGTAAACTGTCGCAAGTGCACCAGGCTGTGTTGTTTTTCGAAGGTCTGCTTGGATGTATTGGGTTTCTTGCATTGGCTCTGTGTCTGTGTGTTCTCTGTTTTGGTTTTTTCACGCTTCAGATAGGCGCATGTCAGGTCGGCTCAGGTGCCGTCTTTGTTCAGCCGGACCATGGAGGTGTACCGAGGCCAGTTGGGATTTTTCCAGATAAGTTTGTTAGCTCCCAGCAAAATTGTGTGGGGGAGAATGATTGTGGTCCGCTGGCATTTTTGCAGTGGCTTAGGTGTCTGAGTCAGGGTTGGGCGCGCTGGTCATTGTTCTTATGGTCCCTGTTTATGATCCAGATGTGTGTTGCATCTGGGACCAGCCAATGTATTTCCTAATGCCTTGACCTGTACTGTGTGTTCATATAATGTTTGTACTCTGCTCTTGCTTCGTCTCCTCTTCAGGCTTACTCTTAAACTGCTTCTCAGGTACCGGAGTTGCCGAGGATGTTTGTGGAGGGTGACAAGCAGGTCAGGTTACATTATTAGATTGTGGGCACAGTTGGCACTTTCATATGTTATACAGTGTTAAATGATTATTGTGGTAAGACTATAGCCTATTGTAAAGTGCATTTTTATGGTGCATTTTGCATAGTGTACTTTTGTGTACATTTACTTTGTTCTCATTGTATTTTGATAATTTGAGCTGTGGTTTGGGGTGTGTGAGTGGCCAGTGTCCCATTTGGGGCACTGACTTTATGGGGGGGGGTGTGACGACCCCTGTATAGGTGTCTGTGTGACAGTGTCTGGTGGGTGTGTCTAAGACCTGTGTTTCTCCGAGGTTGCCATGGACTGATTGCCACCTGATGTGGAGCACCTGTGCCCGGTGTTCTGCAGCTACTTAAGCCCTGCCTCTGATGAGCTCTCTCTCTCATTCCACCCATGGCCTGGCGTCCCACAGCTTCCCCGCTGCATCTGCCCTCTTGGTTTTAATGCAAAGACAACACTTACATATCCATCCATGCACCCGCACTCACCACTGATATCTTCCATTACTGATTTCTTGTTATAAATAAATATGATTATTGTCGGCACCTTCCCCTCTCCGCGTTTGTTTTGTCAGGAAAAGGAGCCAGTCCTGACACGGTCCAAACACTCTATGAAGTGATTGCTGTGGGAAGATATAACTATTTAAGACTTATATTAACACAAAAATATCGCTTACTTCTGCTTTAAAGGCTGTGCCATCTGGAACAACCCCATTGCCGGTGAAATCAAACCATCAGTAACCTGTGTAAAAATGTGCAATCACCCCACTGCTGCTTCTCCCCAATACTGCACTGCCACTGTAACTGCTGAGAGTGACATTTTTGTTTATACTAGGTACACCACATTGCTCACACCTCCACATAGTTACAGCCAAACTCAGAAAGGGGAACTAGGCAGATCTGGTTCAGCTGGTTCCTTGCACAAAAAGTAATAAAATCAAACATTCAAGATGATGCCTCTAACCTGATACAGTTGGACTTCAGACAGGTATTATCATATAACTATTAAATTACATTTTCCCATACTTACACACATACCAGCTCACTGTCGGATGAGTTCTTTGTTGTCACTAGACTGTAAGTCTGCAGTATTTAATCACAGCGCAGCACCAGCAGAGGGGTCAGCTGGTCAGGGTGTGCCCTTCTGTGCCACAAACATTTCTTATGAAACAGGAAAAACACAATTTAGCATTAACTGAATAATGATGATAGCAACAAGTGATTACATTGATGGTAAAATAAGATGATTATGAAAAAGTTTAGAAGCTCAGAAGGAGAACTAAGCAGTTGAATTTCAAGCAAATCCTGCATGGTTTATTCACATTCACTTTATAAACATTAAATTGTATGGTCATAGGACAACAGCTAGACAAGTTACATAATGTTAAAAATATTCCTCCCCCAACCAGGCGATTTGCAGGAGATATAGTCAGAATGGCTTCCTTCCTGTGTTACAACACACAAGTAGACCTATTAGGCAAGGCAAGGCAAGGCAAGGCATCTTTATTTATATAGCGCATTTCATACCAAGGCAACTCAATGTGCTTTTAGCTATAAAATGTCATAAAATGACTTCATTTTTCCTTCTATTTAAATGTTGTTTCATTTTGTCTCAATCAAAAATGTGCTCTGTGAGGTCACAGTTACTGTAAGACAAAAACAGAGTAGCCTCTGTTTTTATTTAAAATCTATTATTTTATTCTAATTCTTGCTCTTCTTCATATTGTTCTATTACTATTATCATTGGTCAATATAATTTTGATGTTTTGAAACTTTTATTTTGTAACCTTGTTTCCATAACGAGTATAACAGGCAGAGGGGTAACGAATACACAGAAAGGACACTAGCTGTGTCTCAATTTAGGGGCTGGATCCTTTAGAGCCGGGGTGGCCAACCCGCGGCTCGGGGCCAATAAGAATGTGGCTCTCCAACTCACACCCATAGCGTGTATGTCATTACAATGCATTTCTCCTCTTCTCTGCGACTGGTGGCGCTCACTATGAAGGAGTATTAGGGCCAGCCCCCCCCCAAAAAAGCCAGGCCAAAAACAAAAACAAAAACAAAAAAAAACTGCAGAGGCTTGACCACGTACCACAACAAAGAAGCGACAAACGACTGACGGCTCCATGACAGCAGCGGCCGGGTCATCGTCACCCCCCCCGCGCGCCTAATTCATTGTGAGCACCCTTTCAGAAATGCCAACATGGTAGCCTATTGTTTAACATGTAAAGAGAAACCACATGTAGTGAGAAAACACATGTAGTGGTTACATACTGCACACGAGACAGGATAAGGATGAGGATCATTTAATAAAGAAAAGCGTTTTGCCTACGGCTTCATCAGGCTCATGAGCACAGGAAGGGAGTAATATAAAGAGATCATCATAACCTCTGCAATGATATAGTGTTCAAGCACATCATCTCAGAAGTAAGGTTCTCTCAGGATTACATCACAATTGGAAAAACAAAAGATAACGCACGTTTTAATAGCTTTGTCCAGTGTGGTGTTTATGAGTCTTTGTATTGTGTTTGGACAGAGTGAACAACTGCCACAGTGGTAGTTGCATTTAGATGAAGCCAGTTGGTCTTAGGGCAGGAGGACATGGACATGGAATTGGATGAGACCAGGTGATGAAGCTAAGTCCAGGGGGAGAAGAGGTAAGTGCTTTAAGATTTGGGTCACAGTTATGTATTTCCCAGTGTTTCATTATCAGTGTTGGGTTACAAAGTAATGTGTTACTGTAATCAGATTACATTTGTCTGTAACGCATTACTGCATTACAGTTACAAATCAAAAACTGATCTTGTTACTTGTGCCACTCGTGTGTGTGTTTGATTGTTTGTTTGTTTGTGCGTGTGTGTGCCCATGCGTGCGTGCCAGTTTGCATGTATTGTGTGCATATGTGCCATGTGTAAGACAAGACAGCTCCCAAAACGGCAAATATTTTCAGCCGCTTTGGCCGCTCATCACGTGACTGACGTCAAAGTTCGATTGCGCTGGTCATTGGGGAGCCGAAATACAAAAAAAAGGGGAAAAAGGCAGCCGACGGACATCTCTATTCTGACAGGTTGCCGCCGAACCGCGTCATAGCTAATTACCCTAAAGTTAAACCTGGCTCAACTTCTCATCTGGTGACGCTTTGGACGCTTTGGAAGCGCGGCGACGCCTGTTGACGCTTTGGACGCTCAGTGTCGCCGGGCTCTCATTGAAAATGAATTGACTTCCGGCGTTTTTGACGCTTTGGAAGCTTTTGGCGTGAACGCACAGTAAGGCTGTTCCACTGTGGATTAATTGTTAGGTTAGGTCCTAGTTGGCTTTGCTAGTTGAAGAGTCATTTGTTATGCTTTCTTCCATGCACATTCTTGTAAACATTGCGACTGGCCATTGCAAAATCAACATTAAAATATATTTCTACGTTTCCTATGCAAAGGTGGAGATATTACCAGTTCTGGTGCTTCAGACGTTGAGCCCAGTACTAGCACAGAGCAACTGGCAGGTAAAGAACAGACAGTCGTCTACCATTACATGTGTCAGTGGTTTAAGATTGAATAGGCTATGACTATGAAACATTTGAACAAAAAACACAAACTTGACAATATCATTCTTTTATGAAATGGTATTGATAAAATTGGTTATTGTCAATAATATAATGATTATGCTGGTTGTTCTTACCGTCCCAGCAGATGCAGAGTATACTGGCAAGACAGTTACAAGTCCAGGGAGCAGTGCTAGGGAAAGGCCAACTGAGGAAACAGACAGACACTCAGACTCAGAGAGACCGTTTGATTATTTTGCTCGCCCTCACTCTGGAGATTTTGATTTATTTTTCCGTTACCACCCACAACAAAATCCCAAGAAAGCCATTCCCAAAGTGTTTTACACTAAGGGCCGGATTTACTAAGGTCCCAGATAACGGGCGCTAAATTGTTTGCACCCGCTAAAATATTGCGTGTTTGGTTAGTGCACGCAAAACAGGTGATCTACTAAGAGTAACTCGCTAAATGAAAACACGTGCAAACCGCAGTATTCAAATGAGGGTTTTGCGTGTAGTAATCGTTTCCGCCATGGAGAGTGTGGACAGAGAGCTGGACGGACGAAGGGACAGAATGACATTTGATCCGATGCATGTTGACAGCATGTGTGTTCATCTCTCTCGCGCTCTGTTTAGATAAATAAACACAAATCGCTACAGGGCCCAACTCGTCATATAGTGACGAACAGGCAGCAGCTGCAGCAACAATCACGCACCTATAATATGTGTGTGTGTGTGTGCCGCCCATGATCCAGGATTAATAGAGAGCTCAGGTGGGACACACGGATCTAAACGCTCTGACCACTGACCAGAGGGATCAAAGACGGGTGAAGGCAGTGGTGACGTCTCTCAGTCCGGGACCGAGAGACGGAGCTGAGCTACAGAGGGGATAAACACGAAGCCGCTTACAGCCTGGAAAACATGGCCTTGGACCACAGACATTTTTTTGAGATGATATTGCCGCTGAGCAGATATGATGTTTGCCTTCAAGAGCATGTCAATAACTGCATTAAGCAGAGCAAGATGGCACATGAGACTGGAGGGAGTAAAGGAAGGGGGTCCTTTGTAACTCTACTCTCAAAGCAAACAGTTACCAAAGTCATTGTTCTGGTCAGTCATCTAATCCAGCACACTATTGCTGATGAGTTAAGGGAGGCAAAGATGTTTTCAGTCCAACTGGATACAACCCAAGACCTTACATCCAAGGACCAGTGTGCTATAGTCGTGAGATACGTCACCGATGTTATCCATGAGAGGCTCCTAGCTGTCATTGATTGTGAGGCAGCGACTGGTGCATACTTTGTGGAGCTAGTGAGAAAAACCCTCGATAAAGTAAACATTGACATCAAAAACTGTGTTGGTAACTCTACCGATGGAGCTGCTAACATGCAAGGGCAGTACAGGGGCTTTTCTGCACTGCTTACTGGAGAGTCTCCCAAACAAATCCACATATGGTGTTATGCACATGTGCTTAACCTTGTGTTGACAGACACAACAGGAGCCGTGGTAGAAAGTTCATCACTGTTCTCATATAAACGCATGCACCTGTGGGAGAAAGTCAGTGAGGACAGGAGAAAAAGGCGGCTTGCTCCAATAGGAGAAACTCGGTGGTTGGCGAAAGATCAAGCCCTGAGCAAAGTTTTTGGCTCATTTGGGAACCTGATTCTCACAATGAAAAGGATTGAGGAAGATGACACGATTAAGCCTGTTGTAAGGGTCAAAGCCAGAGGATATGTGGTGGCACTTGTGAGATATGAAACCATACTCACAGCACAAATATTCCTCAGGATATTTGAAGTGACATCCCCTGTCTCCAAATATCTTCAAACCAGTGGCATGCATAGTGCGAAATACGGGGGGGTTTGGGGGGGTCGGACCCCCCCGATTAACCCCTTGAGACCCCCTGAAAGACTCAAAAGCAAAATCTGAGGGGGGTCTCAATCTTGTCAAAAAATAAATAATATAATATAATATAATAATTTTATTGTGGTCAATTAAATGTGTTTAAGATCACCATGTCCAGTATTCATAATTCAAAACATTTATTCGTTTAACATTAAGCTGAACCGTGTCACCTGCGCATTATGCAAATTAGCCATTTGCGCCAGCCCAGCGCAAGAGTCCAGCCCACTCGCTATCAGAACAGAGGATCCTGTTCCTCTCCCACCCTCTGCCGAAGAAAGTGAAGTTGAGACCGAGTGCTCTGAAGACGTAGCCGATGCCACTTCCCCTGCTGCTAGCACTGGTGATTGGCCGCTTTTTTTTCTTTCTTTCTTTCTTTTTTTTTTTTTTTACACCTAAGCAGGTGGGGTAATGGAAATACCGCAACCCTTGGCTTGACATTAAGGCAGGAAAATAACTTGAGGTAAGAGGCTAGCCTGCTTCAGCATACTATGGCCTGAACCCCCAGTGGTGTTGTTTGGCCAGGCGCCTGTTGTGAGCTATTTGTCTGTGCTTTTTCAATTTTCATGATGGCCCGTTATACGAATGTGATTTGTGGATGTGTTCAATGCTGTGTTTAAACGTATTTGCCAGATGGATGGTTAGATAAGGTTACATGATCGGTCATAGTTGCAGGCTGAGGATCTCGTGCACATAATTGCACGCCAGTCTCTGATCTCCAGATTTATACAGTTGGTTGTTATTTGAGTGCACGAGTTTGGTGTCTTTCATTCATTTTAATTATTGTATTTTAATTATTGTCTATTCGTTTCTGCATTGCCCTGATCGCGCCAGTCTCCTATACCTGGCATTTATTCATTGTTCAAGTGCGCCAGTGTGGTGCCAATTATTGTCTTTTATTTATTGAATTATCGTCTATTTTATCAATTACTTTCTGCATTGTAATGCAGAACTTTGCCTCTCCTTTTTAGGCTATAGGCTAATTTTCTTGGCTTATTGTAATGTTATAGTCCTACTTTATAAAAAGAAAAAAAAAACGGTACTGCGCAACAATCGCGAGTTAGGGACCCCCCCGAATATTGATGGGTATTTCGCACACTGGTGGCATGGATATGCTAACTGCCCAGCGCTTAACCCTCTGGTGCATAGTGGTCACTGCAGTGGAGAGCTATTTAAAAGTCATTTTCACCATAATGTAATGGTTTTTAAGGGTCAACTGCATATCAGCATCTAGAGGGCACTCTGCTGCACCACTCCATTGAGGTTAATTCAGTGGTCAGTGGTTGTAACTGCAAGTAAATTTTCTCTTGGTCCAAGATGGCCGCCAGGCAGCCACACATGTTGGCAGCTGCTGGCATATGCTGCCAAAACTTCTATTCCAGAAGAACCCTACAGGTAAAAAAAAATATGATCATATGCTTAAGCATATAAGTAATAATAATATTATTATTTTAAAAAATTTTTTTTAAAATATATATGTAGTAAACTGTGATTAACCCTATGTCCACTGAAGTGGACATCATGCATCAAGTATATTTCCAATACACATTTTCCCTCCTTTTTTCTTGTGACTGTTTTGGTTGTATATCAGTGTATATTTGCTATATTTAAATATAATAAATAAAATAAATAAATAAATATATATATAAACTTTTGTGTTTAACTGTAGTTTGTGTGATTATCATATTTTGTTAAATTCATATTTTGTCATATTCATATATTTTTTCAACAATTAGACTGCAAACACAGCAAGAAATAGAGAAGCCTACAGAGTAGTCAAGGAACTGCCCTCCGACTCCAGTGATGAGTATAGTGACGGCCAGTAGCGCCGCCAGGATTCAATTTCAATGTACGCTCAGAAATGGCAAATAGGCTACAACAATCTCTTTTTTTTCAAATGCCTGGAAAAGGCTCAACTGTCTTTTTTGACATTTCTACACTGGACCGGGCGTAATCATCACATAGCGGTAATGTAATAGGCGCCAGAAATCAAAAAGAGACAGATGACATGACGTAAACGACAATCTTTTACGTTAGGCTTCAGTGATTGGTTTAACAATCAATGAACTCAGCATGTTTAGCCTGTTACAAACAACAAGCGTCTTTATCACACCCCCTCAAAATAAACAAAATTGCTTCTTTTTTTTCACCTATGAAAAAAATTGTACGCACAGTGCGTACAGGATTCCGGCTGGCGGCGCCACTGGTGACGGCAGTAATGAAGAGTGGCTGCCAGAGAAAATCAGAGACAGAGCTGAGGATGATGACAGTCCAGATGACGAGGGCCAGGATGACGAGGGCCAGGATGATCAGGGCCAGATAGCAGAGGGAGGTCAGCCTGATGAGGGAGTCGTGCACATGGGGCCTGGCCGCAAAAATGTCTGGAAATCCCATGACAATGACTATGACGGAGAATTACCTCCTTTTCTGGGAGAAATGAAGGTACATGTTGAAGGAAAAGATCCTATTGATTTTTTTGGACATCTATTTCCTTCATATCTGATTGATGAGATAGTGCACAACACTAACTTGTATGCCTTACAGAAAGGAAAAGAAAATCTGGCAGTGACAAGCGAAGAAATGCAGGTGTTTTTAGGGATCAACATGGTCATGGCGTACATTCGTTATCCCAAGGCACGAATGTATTGGTCTAGTGAGGATGGTCTTCGTCTTGGAATAATTGCAAACGCCATGTCTGTAAACAGGTATGACCCTGAGGAATTCCAATCAGTTGACGAGCAGATCATTCCCTTCAAGAGCCTTCTGTCCATCAAGCAATACATACCGAAACAGCCCAAACCCTGGGGAGTGAAGGTGTGGGTGAGGGCGGGAACCTCAGGCTACATGAATAGATTTGAAGTGTATCAGGGCTCTGCAAGTAGTGGTCCAATCAGTGGCTTGGGGATGGCTGGTGATGTTGTGATGCGCCTTTGTGATGACATCAAGCACAA
Source organism: Trachurus trachurus (assembly GCF_905171665.1). Lineage (NCBI taxonomy): Eukaryota > Metazoa > Chordata > Actinopteri > Carangiformes > Carangidae > Trachurus > Trachurus trachurus. The sequence goes on from NC_139892.1 coordinate 36,823,646, forward strand.
AAACCACAAGGTTTTTTTTGATAACTTCTTCAGTAGCATTCCACTCATTGAGGCCTTGAAAGACCAAGGCATATATGGCACAGGTACATGCCGAGCAAACAGGCTGAAGGGAGCAAATCAGAAACTCAAGAGTGAAAAACAAATGAAAGAAACAGGCAGAGGGGCTTGCTCTGTTGTCACCAATTATGCAAACGTCACTGTCACACGTTGGCTCTACAGTTCAGTCATCCACATGGTCTCGTCCTGTGCTGGCCAGTCCCCTGAAGATGTCGCCAACAGATGGGTCAAGAAAGAAAAGAAGATGGTCAGCGTCCAAAAACCCTTCTCTGTGGCCCTTTACAATCAACACATGGGTGGGGTTGATCTTGTTGACCAGTGTGTGGCAATGTATCCTCACAGACGTCGGAACAAGAGGTGGTACATCCGAGTGTTTTTTCATTTTTTGGATGTGACCGTTGTAAATGCCTGATGCCTTTACCTGTTGTCTGGATTGGAAAAGATGAGGCTCCTCCACTTCAAAGCTTCTGTAGCTCGAGCACTGATAAATGCTGGATCCCTCCAGCAAAGCAGAAGAGGAAGACCCAGTGGGACCCCACCTCTGGTGAAGCGCAGGGCAGTCACCAAAGTAGCTCGTGAGGTCAGATTTGGCACAGGAAATCACTGGCCCCATCTCACCCAGGTGAAAAATGCGAACAGATGCCACGATGCAGCCTGCACACGGAAGACCAAATACATCTGCACGGAATGCACTGTGTCACTGTGCCCTGGATGCTTTGCAAACTTTCACAAAGGCTAGGTGAAAGACTGGTGATTCACCTCGGTGATGAACTAAAGATAATACTGAGATTAGATCTAAGCTTCACAGTTCTGAGTGTTGTTCGTTTTCGTTGTTCGCACTCTCCAGGAGCAGGATGACTGTGATGTTGAAGTCGAAACTGCCCTCCCAGAGAAACGCACGCGGAAAAAGAAAATCATGCCTGGTGAACTGGCACAAGATGAACCTGTTTTGGATGTTGAGAGGAACTACAACATCAAAGTGCACAATGTAATCCTCAACACCATCACAGACAGCATCCACTGTTGTTATGCAGCTAGTGCAGTGCTCTGCTCAGACTTTGCCTGCATGGACCCAAGAAACTTCCCTGAAATCAGGGATAAAGGGCTCCCAAAAACAGCTCTGGAGGAGGTCAGCAAATGCCTGGCCAAATTTGATGAGCGTGCCACAATTCCAACCTTGCAGGCAGAACTGACTAGCCTTGCTAATCAGTGGGAGACACTGAAAATGGCACCTTTATCTGGCTATGAAGTCAGGACAGTCACTGAACTGTCAGAAGAGGGTGTGCACACTGAGGATCCTGAGGAGGGTCTGGAGTTGGAGAACTGATGCTGCTCCTCTTGTAATAACCGTCCCATATGCTGCTATCACATCCTGTCTCGTTTCAACTTGCTCACGGATGCCTACCATGTCATTGGTCTAGCATACAAGTTCTTGCTGACCTTGTCTGTAACACAGGTGGCCTGTGAAAGGACCTTCTCTACACTGAAATATGTGAAGAACAGACTAAGGACCTCCATGAGCCAGGACCGCCTAGAGGCATTTCTGTTGATGTCAACAGAGAAGGAAATATTGATGGAACTGGACAATGAAGGCATAATTGACAAGGTGGCAGAATCCAGTGCTTTGATGCGCCGCATGCTGACCTTCTAAGGCAGCATTTACAAACTGTGGGGTCCAGACCTATAAGTGGGCCACAGCAGGGGGCTAGGTCATATATTTACAACACTTTATTTTGACTATTATAATTTGTATGTAGAAAGAAGTTGAAGTTGTGTGCAAATATGTTTCAGTCTCACTAGTATGTGTCATCTTCACCTATCTTGACTACAGTATTATTTCATTTGAATATCAGTAGTTTGAAGACTAAAAACAGGAATATACTGTATTGACCATTTACCATAGTGTCAATAATATACCTTTTTTTTTTTTTTAATGGTAACGAGAGTCAATTTTATATTTTGCTTCAAAACATTTGGTGGGTCAATACCTCCACAGATGGGTCATGGCCTGAAAATGTCCGTGTGACATTAGGGTGAGTGTTGTAGTGACTATATTGGAGTGCATATTTGTTTTGAATCAGCCAAAAACATACTACTCTGTGTGTGTGTGTGTGTGTTCGTGCGTGCATGTGCGTGTACATGTGTGCCAATGCATGTAGGTGTGGGCGTGAACGTGCGCGTGTGGGCAAGGCCTGGTTACATGACTGACTCCTGGCCTGAAAAAGTCTCCCAGTCCGGCCCTGCCCAAGGCAATACAATGGAGCTATCACAAGAGCACAGGAAGCAGCTGAAGAGGTGTACCATCTATTCCAGCGAATCACCGTAGATCACAAGTTGTATTTTGACAATTATTTCACAACGTACAATCTTCTGGAGCTTATGGCTGAGAAGAAAATTCATGCCGCTGGGACAGCAAGGGTCTCTCACTTTGCCAAGCCTCCTTTACAGTCTGACAAAGAGAGGGGCAAAAAGCCTCGAGGAAGCTGTGATGAAGTTGTAAGGTGGCACTGGTCAAATGGTATGACAACAGACCAGTTGTCATGGCCTCCAGCTTTGTGAGTGTTGGCAAAATGGATGAAGTGCAGCGGTGGGACAAAAAGAAGGCCCCATTTTTGATGGTGTCCCAGGCCAGAGGTGGTCAAACTATACAATGAAGCATTGGGCAGCGTTGACCTGCTTGATCAACTTGTCAGTAGTCTGTACCGTACAGAAATTTGGTCAAAAAAGTAGACCCTGAGAATGATTACACCTGCTTTCGACATGGCTGTGGTCAACAGTTGGTTGGAGTACAGGCTGGACGCCCAGAGGGCCAATATCCAGACCAAAGACATTCAGGATCTCCTCCACTCCACATTAATGTGGCCCAGTGTCTGGTGAGAGTCCATAAAACAGTGGCAGCAAAACGTGGAAGACCAGAACCACAGCAATTCCCCCGAAGACCAGTTCAGGATGTAAGGCCTCTACCTGAAGTGCAGCATGACAGGGTTGACCACCTAACGATGAAAAAAAAAGAGGCTACCAGATGCAAGTTGTCATAATGTTCAGGAAAAACACACGTCTTTTGTGACAAGCGCAACATCCACTTGTGCTTTGTGCCACACCGAAACTGCTTCAAGGCTGCTCATCGAAAATGAGGATGCACGAAAATATCCAGAAGCTGATGTCATCTCAAGTTCCAGTTCCAGTTCCAGTTCCAAGTAAACGTGTTATCAGTTCATTAGCCTTCTATAAAAAAGTAGGCTACGGTTATGTGGTAGCCTCAGGTAATCTTATCTACAGTCATGCATCTTTTGTGTTCATGTAGGCTACATATTCAGATACTATAGATTTTGACACACACACACACACACACACACACACACACACACACACACACACACACACACACACACACACACACACACACACACACACACACACACATGGACTAAAGAGCAACAGGTGAGTCAGTTTTTTCATGAATATATACTGTATATATTTTTTAAACCTTTATGGTTCAGTAGTAGAAATAAACAGCAGTATGAACACCAGTCTCTCTACTCAGATTACAGATGTCACCCCCCCCCCCTCCTCTTTCTCCACTTCCTCCACTTCCTATTTAAAGTTTTCTTCCACTTTGACCACGCGGTTATGTTGCAGTTAATTTCCTCGTGTGAAGGTAAGGTGAACAGTCTGAATGTTTTCCTCGGTAACACCCGACGTTACCTGAGTTCTCTGCCCTTCAACTTGTTGTTGTGTTGTTGTAGAGAGTAGTAGAGTAGAGTAGAGTAGAGGATCGTTGTTGTGTTATTATAATGTTACTGTAGCTGTAGTGTCCACCATGTTGTGTGGATGTTGTCGGTAGAAGCGCTGGAATAAGAGCAGAAGCTGTTACTGCCTATCACTGAATAATACTGACAGTTTTCTTTATTTATTTTTTTTAACACATATCTTTATTGATTTTTTAGTCTTTACACAATTCCCCTCCCTCCCCCCAACCCTGAACTGGAGCCAACAGTTAAACAGCAAGAAAAATGACATTTCCTTTGAAAATTGAAAAACAAAATTACAAAAATAATATACCGTACATCTGCCTGTCTTCTAGTTAAATTTTTTACATAATCAATTGAAATAAATAGGCAAAAGTGAGAGAAAAAGATGGAAAAATGAAAAAAAATAAAAAATAAAATAAAATAAAATACATAAATAAATAAAAATAGAGAGAAACATACATGCAGTATATTCAAAATATATCTATACATGTTTTTTTTTGTTTTTTTTAAAGGAAAAGGATAGTATAACATTAAAAAGACAACAAAAGCGTATAATAATACAAAACCGACATAAATAAAATAAAATAAACATTAAAAGGGTATCGTCTTATTTGAAAGGAGTACAATTTAAGGAGTTAGTAAGTCAGGTCTTGATTCCAAAAATATGATAAATGAGTTCCATATGTCATGAAAAATGTGGCTTTTTTGTTTGATTATATATGTGAGTCTTTCCATCGCTAAGCAAGAAGAAAGTTCATTAATCCACATATTCAAAGAAGGACAATTAACACTTTTCCAGTGTCTGGCTATAAGACGTTTCGCAAAGAAAATATCAAAGATTTATCAGCTTATACTCGTGTGTTTTCAGGGCCAGTGTTTTGGGTCTCAGGCCGAGGATACAGATCTCTGGGCATGCAGGGATTTTTTTATGTATTATAATGGAGATTGTGTCAGTTATTTTTTCCCAAAATTCTTGTAAGTGTTTGCACTTCCAAATACAGTGAAATAGGGTTCCCTTCTCTGTTCTGCATTTTATACAATTATCAGGGGACAGTTTTCTTTATTGATGATTGATTTTCCAGTGTTAAACAATGTTCAGCATCAGGTACTTCGCAGTAACTGAGTACATTTAAGTGCAGTACAGTTGTGAGGTACTTGTACTCTCCTTGAGTATTCCCTTGTTGTGCTACTTCCTGCTTGTACTGCAGCTCATGTACCTGACAGGTGAAGCTACTGGTCACTTTCCAGCTGCAGGTTGTAGATTAAAAACACCTGATGAGCTCATAAACACACGTGTAAGAGCCGCATTTAAGTTTCCTTAATTTATTTACATTATTTGTTTGATTATGTGTTTGTTCATTAACCTGGTTTTTTTTCTGTGAGCTCCTCCCTCCTCAGGTGGTGAGGGCAGGACCTACCAAGGTTTCAAATGGGCTGGGGGATGGCACAATCAATGGCAAAACTGTCATTGACCGCAGCCAGGCGCAGCACAGCCTTTACATTGTTGATTCATAATTAATAATTTTTTTTGTTTATAATAAAAAAGTAATCTTCTAACGCTACTCACTCTCCTGACCTTTCGTTTTTGCGTGCGCTCCTGCGCGTCAAGCACTTAAAAAATAAAGGAAGGAATAAGATTAAAGATGAAACCACAGCATGTTTGTCCTGTGACTCTGTAGGTTACATCAGCTCACTGACTCATTAGAATGAATGAGTCAGTGTCTCTGTGTCCTCACCATTCATGTCTGTGGTTACACACAGCAAACACTCTGGGTTATTGATTATTGGACACAAATCAATAAATCATCAATATTGTTGTGCAACAGCTGTTCAATCAACATTTTTCAAGCAGAAATTTTCAGTTTTCAGCCTCAAAAACCGTTTTCTGTTTTCTGTTTGATTTGACTGAAAACTGAATATGTTTGCGTCTTTGATTGTTGCTGTGACAAAACGAGACATTTGAAGATGTGGCCTCAGACTGAGAGGAACTTCAACGCATCATTTGTCTGTATGTTTGTGACATTTGATGGAGCAGACGATGAATGGATCAACAGAGACAATAAGTGTCAGTGACTCAGATCACTGCTCCATTATTTTCTCACTCAAAGCTCAGTGTGTGTTGTGTTCAAGGCCAAAGCAGCAGCACAAACCCCAGTCGGCTGGACCTGAACTTCGACCTGGATCCAGCTGTGTGTCTAACATCTCCATGGATCGTCCTATTTACTTCAGTCGATCTGTTGATGGAAGGTCAGAATTTAAAACAGTCAGAACAGTCAGTCAGTTCTTGTGTTTATTAAAAGATTGAAGATATTTTTCATCAGTTTTTCTCCAACATGCACAGTTATCAGTTGTGTTGTTGTTTCAGGATCCAGCAGCAGAGACCAGACTCTCCTGAACCCAGCTGTCTGTCTTTAAAGAGCGACGGGTCAAAGAACTTTTATATTACCTTTAAAGGGGGAAGTGGATCAGCTGATCAGACGTAAGCTGTAACCAGAGATGGGGACTCGAGTTTGCGACTCGAACTCGAGTCGCACTTAAGTCGCACCCACAGAGACTTCAGACTTGACTTGGACTCGTGTTTTGAGACTCGTGAACAATCATTATTTTTTTGGCTCGTGCCTCCCTCCTGACAGGACGACCGACAATCTTTTTTTTTTTTTTTTTGCCGTTAACACACCACTAGCGGAGCAGCGCCACATGGCCGGTAACGTTATTCAGATGGAGGTTAGATCTTCATATTGAACTCCTACAGAGTGCAGCCAAACACCAGTGTCTAAAGAGAGAGGAGCAGCAGAGCTCCTCTGACAGCGCAGTCAGCTGCTGCGGGTGAGTGACAGACGACTGTGAACCGGCTTCTTTTTTTTTTTTTTAATAGCGGCACTGTCCGTAGCCTACATGTGAGGTACAATGTCCGTTTGTTGTCAGACCTTCCTTCACGGGGACTAGCTGCTGTATAACTGGCACATATCAGACTACTGTAGGCTAAATCCTCCTGTTTATTTATGTTTTTGCTGCGAAATATGACTGAAGGCACCTATAGAAGTCTGCACGCGTCGACACGACCCCATGAGTTGACGGAGCTAATTAAAAAAATAATAACAACCAGTTCTTCTCTCAGAAACATGCGGTTCCAGAAAGGTTTTGCTGCACATAAAGATGTGAACTATAGGTACCATACAGATCTTATGACCTATAATTAACAGCCTAAATCATTTTCCATGTTGTTCATCTGGGTTTTCTGAATTCAACAAAGCAAAAAAAAAGAGAGAAAAGGCCAGTGCAGAGGGGCAGAGCAGCTTTGATTCTTTCTTGACTCAGAATACAGTTTCCTTTAAAGGAAAGCTTTCATTGTGTGTTTTCTTCATATTGCATTGCAATATCCTGTTTAAAGTGATCATATAATAAACAACTAATCAATACTGTATAGATAAAGGAGTGATAATAACCTACAGTAAATGCTTTGAATCTCTTAGATATAGCTGTGCAGTATCTTTAGTAGACCGGATAGCAGCAGATGATAGAAGGGTCATTAACCAGAAGAGACAGGAGACTTTTATTTTTTAGAGACTTGAGACTTGACTTGGACTCGTGACCAAAGACTTGAGACTTGATGAAGTCTCACCCCTCAAAGACTTGAGACTTGACTTGGACTCGTGACCAAAGACTTGAGACTTGACTTGGACTTGCAAAAAAAGACTTGTGAACATCTCTGGCTGTAACTGACAGTCAGACTCAGGTTATTGTAGAAAAGAACCAGTTTGTACGACATGTTGTAGGACCAAGTCTGAAACCAAAGTGTCTCTGTCTGTTGTGAATGGACGTTCACAACAGACAGGGGACATATAAAGTCCATCTTGTATTATCTCTCTGTCCTGATGTTGACTTGACACTGATTCCTCCACAGAGTGGACCAGGAGAGCTCAGAGGTTCCCAGTGGTCAGTCTGCCCAGCAGCATCAAACACACCTGGACTCCATATTTATGGTGAGGACATGTCCAACAGCTGCTGTTACACCTGTTGTGTTCACCATCATCTCCATGCTGCACTTTGACACCAGTGGATTGTCAGTCTGTCCAACATGGATCTGATGTTTGGCTCCATGGTTTTAGTTTGATGCTGTCACTCATGGAGTTTCTGTTCCAGCTGCTGGAGGAGAACATGGTGACCTTTGTCATGAACGAGCTGAAGAAGATCCACAAGGCTCTGAGTCCAGATTACCCAGAATGCTCAGGGAGTCAGAGGGAGGATGAGGAGGTGTTGGATGGTGAGGATGAAGAGCAGAGGAGGAGCAGCAGAGAGGCATTAGTGAAGATCACAATAAACTTCCTGAGGAGGATGAAGCAGGAGGAGCTGGCTGAGCGTCTGCAGAGCAGTAAGAGGATCTCTCTAAAGATTCAACATGATAGACAAATGAGACGTTCACGGACACCAACACATGGAGGAAACATGTTCATGTAGTCTTTATTTAGAGGAATTAAAATGTTATATTTTCTCTATGAATTTTGCTGTGTTTTTGTTTATTCAGGAACTCCTGGTCCAGTTTGTGGACGGAAACTCAAATCTGTCCTGAAGGAGAAGTTCCAGTGTGTGTTTGAGGGGATCTCTAAAGCAGGGAACCAAACCCTTCTGAACCAGATCTACACAGAGCTCTACATCACAGAGGGAGGGCCTGGAGGGGTCAATGATGAACATGAGGTCAGACAGATTGAAACAGCGTCCAGGAAACCAGACAGACCAGAAACAACCATCAGACAAGAAGACATCTTTAAAGCCCCACCTGGAAGAGACCGATCAATCAGAACAGTGATGACAAAGGGAGTGGCTGGCATTGGGAAAACAGTCTTAACACAGAAGTTCACTCTGGACTGGGCTGAAGACAGAACCAACCAGGACATACAGTTCACATTTCCCTTCACCTTCAGAGAGCTGAATGTGCTGAAAGAGAAAAAGTTCAGCTTGGTGGAACTTGTTCATCACTTCTTCTCTGAAACCAAAGAAGCAGGAATCTGCAGGTTTGATCAGTTACAGGTCGTCTTCATCTTTGACGGTCTGGACGAGTGTCGACTTCCTCTGGACTTCCACAACACTGAGATCCTGACTGATGTGACAGAGTCCACCTCAGTGGACGTGCTGCTGACCAACCTCATCAGGGGGAAACTGCTTCCCTCTGCTCGCCTCTGGATAACCACACGACCAGCAGCAGCCAATCAGATCCCTCCTGAGTGTGTTGACATGGTGACAGAGGTCAGAGGGTTCACTGACCCACAGAAGGAGGAGTACTTCAGGAAGAGGTTCAGAGATGAGCAGCAGGCCAGAAAGATCATCTCCCACATCAAGACATCACGAAGCCTCCACATCATGTGCCACATCCCGGTCTTCTGCTGGATCACTGCTACAGTTCTGGAGGAGCTGTTGAAGACCAGAGAGGGAGGAGAGCTGCCCAAGACCCTGACTGAGATGTACATCCACTTTCTGGTGGTTCATCTAAAACTGAAGAAGGTCAAGTATGATGGAGGAGCTGAGACAGATCCACACTGGAGTCCAGAGAGCAGGAAGATGATTGAGTCTCTGGGAAAACTGGCTTTTGAGCAGCTGCAGAAAGGAAACCTGATCTTCTATGAATCAGACCTGACAGAGTGTGGCATCGATATCAGAGCAGCCTCAGTGTACTCAGGAGTGTTCACACAGATCTTTAAGGAGGAGAGAGGCCTGTACCAGGACAAGGTGTTCTGCTTCGTGCATCTGAGTGTTCAGGAGTTTCTGGCTGCTCTTCATGTCCATCTGACCTTCATCAACTCTGGACTCAACCTGATGTCACAACAACAAACAACCTCCAAGAAGAAGAAGAAGAAGACTGAACCAACAGGAGTCAAATCTGCAGAGACAATCTTCTACCAGAGCGCTGTGGACGAGGCCTTACAGAGTCCAAATGGACACCTGGACTTGTTTCTCCGCTTCGTCCTGGGTCTTTCACTCAAGACCAATCAGAATCTCCTACTAGGTCTGATGACAAAGACAGGAAGTGACTCACAGTCCAATCAGGAAACAGTCCAGTACATCAAGAGGAAGATTGTAGAGATTCCCTCTGCAGAGAAAAGCATCAACCTGTTCCACTGTCTGAATGAACTGAATGATCGTTCTTTAGTGGAGGAGATTCAACACTCCCTGAGATCAGGACGTCTCTCCACAGATAAACTGTCTCCTGCTCAATGGTCGGCTCTGGTCTTCATCTTACTGTCGTCAGTAGAAGATATGGACGAGTTTGCCCTGAAGAAATACTCTGCTTCAGAGGAGGCTCTTCTGAGGCTGCTGCCAGTGGTCAAAGCCTCTAACAAAGCTCTGTAAGTGTAGAGATAGTTCGATTTATTCATCATTACATAAAAACACTTATTTGTTTTCAACAGAACATAATAAATTCCTTTCTTCTTTAATTCCTCATGATCATCTCATCAGACTGGGCGGCTGTAACCTCTCAGAGAGAAGCTGTGAAGCTCTGTCCTCAGTCCTCAGCTCCCAGTCCTCTAGTCTCAGACACCTGGACCTGAGTAACAACGACCTGCAGGACTCAGGAGTGAAGCTGCTGTCTGGTGGACTGGAGAGTCCACACTGTAGACTGGAGACTCTCAGGTGAGGATCCATCCAGCTGTTTATCTGATGACACTTGATCACAGCAGCAGGTGTTGACAGAGGGCTCCTGTGTTGTTGTGTGTGTTCAGTCTGTCAGGATGTCTGGTCACAGAGGAAGGCTGTGCTTCTCTGGCCTCAGCTCTGAGCTCCAACCCCTCCCATCTGAGAGAGCTGGACCTGAGCTACAATCATGCAGGAGCCTCAGGAGTGAAGCTGCTGTCTGCTGGACTGGAGGATCCAGACTGGAGATTGGACTTTCTCAGGTAACAACAACAACAACAACAACAACAACAATATACTTTATTTATAGAGCACCTTTCATGTCCAAATGCACCCCAAGTGCTTGAACAAAGCAATATCAGAAACAACAGTTAAACAACAGTTAAAATGAACTCTTTCGCGACCATTGACGAGTTAACTCGTCACAGCCTGCCGAACGTTCATGACCTTTTTTTTTTTTTTTTTTTTTTACAGATTATGATAATAGACACTCTGAGGTACCCTGTGTGTGAATATGGTAGTCCTCTGATATGTAAAAACTGTTTTAAACTACAATCAAAACATAATGTTTTTTATAAACTGTGTAATCTTGGTTTTGTTTGAGTAATCGTTCTCCTTGAATGCTGCTCTGGGGACAGCGTGCAGCGTGCTGTGCGGCTGTCGGCTACAGTGTTGCGACTTTCTCGCTAAATCTGGCGACTTTCCAAACCCTCTTGGCGACTTTTTTTTTGACAAAAGTGACTGGCGACAAATCTGGCGACTTTTTCCGGTGCTGTTACAAACGTTTCTGGTTTTGAGACTCGGATCTGAAAGCCCGTTATCACTGCTGTTTTCATCGTGCAGCGGAGCGGGCGCTGTGAGCCAGCCGCCCCCGCCCCGAAGCACTCAGTGGCGGCCAGTCACACAGGAGTGTCACAGAGCTGTCTCCGCTGCGGCCAGAGACCCGCACCGCTGCACTCCACGCTGCCACACCCCCCAGATTTGCCTACAAATATACTTATTTAGCCGTAGAAATGATTTGGGAGACATGCCACACTGCAGAGTACTGGTAAAATGAGCCGATGCCACTTGACACAAAAGTGAGAGACCAGTAAAAAAGGAATTGCAGTAGTCCAAATGACTAGTGATAAAAGCATGTACAAGTGTTTCAGCATCATCCTGACTTAAAAAAAATGTCTAATTTTGGCAAAATTAGAAATTTTGAAAAAATGATGTTTTTGCAACTCTGTTATATTGGCAAATAAAATTAAGATCAGTAAAATCTCTGCTTTCGGCTCGTTTAGTTTTTTTTTTTTTTTTAAAGTGTTCATCCAGATGTTAATATCTGTAAAACAGGAAAAATAGACTGTTTAACACACCAGGGTCTCCTGATGAAACAGAGATATATAACTGCATATCATCTGCAATGATAATGTAGATTATGAATACTAAGGGAGCATAAAGAAAAGAGGATCAGAGCAAGGATGAGGTACACCATACTCAATATCAAATGTCTGTGAAACAGAATCACCTAGGCTAACAAAGATGACAAGAGGACAGCAACATTATTCCAGTCAGCTGTGATTCTGAAGTCACCGAACCGAGGCTGCCATGTTACATTACATCAGTGGCAGCGTGACCATAGGTAACCACAGAAACTCAGCGGAGCTGTCGGCTCGGGGAGAAAGTTTTCCAGGTAGCGCCTGTTAAAACTGTCACCACTGTGTAGTGAGGAAGGACGGAGGCACTGATGTTGCATTCAGGTGCAGTCAGGCCGCCAATGAAGCACGGGGGGCAGGCGTCGGCCGGACCAGGGCCGGGGAGCAGGGCAGCAGGGGCTTCAGGGACAAGGCTGATGACTGCCGCACAGCAGGTACAGGAGATGGCTACCACAGAGCAGGGACAGGAGAGCGGCTAACAGGCCGGGACGAGGCCTGTGCTGCCCTGTTTTTATTCATTTAGCGAATGCAAAGTCTTTCAGCCAAGCAGTTGCCTCCTGATTTGCTGTGTGGAGGGTGACCAGTCCTCCTCTCAGTCGTTGGAGAGGGCAGGCTTCAATGATGTGTTCCATTGTCTGCTCCTCTCCACAAGCACACAGTGGGCTAGGGCTGCTGCCCCATCTGTGAAGGCTGGCCAAGCACGGGCCATATCCAGTCCTGAACCTGTTGAGGGTTGACCACTGTCTCCTTGGGAGGTCGGTGCCGGGGACCTGTTGAGTAGGGTCTGACACCAGGTGTTTATTGGGGACCTCCTTGGACGCCCACTCCTTTTTCCAGGCTGATTGGGTGGTGAACTCAGCTGGTGGAGTGTTCTTCCAGATAGGGTGTCTGGATGGGAGTTGAGCAGTGGGTGGGTTGAAGATGTCTTCATGGATTGGTAGGTGGGGGGAGTTTTCAGCCTTTTGAAGCATCTTTTGAGTGGATGCTATTCGCCGGATGTGTGGGGGTGCGATGTTAGATAGGACGGGGAGCCAGGGGAGTGGTTTTGAGCGTATTGTTCCGGTAATGATTTGCATGGTTGTGTTAAGCTGGGTGTCCATGTGGTGTGTGTGGGATGACCTGGACCATACAGGGGCACAATATTTTGCTGCTGAATATGCAAGGGCCAGTGATGAGGTTCGAAGTGTGGACGTTGAAGCGCCCCATTCTGCACCAGCAAGCTTGCTGAGCAAGTTGTTCCTGGACTTCACCTTGGCCGCCGTTCCTTTTAAGTGATCCTTGAAGGAAAGGGTCCTGTCAAGGGTCACTCCAAGGTAGGTTGGATTTGGGACATGCTTGAGTGGGAGCCCGCTCAGGTGGATGTTAAGTTCTCTGGCAGCTTTTGGGTTGAGGAGATGGAATGCACTGCAAACTGTTTTTCCTGGGCTTGGTTTTAACCTGCCAAGTTTTACAGTACTGGTCCAGTTTGGTGAGGTCTTCTGTGAGCACTTGTTCCAGTTGATCAAAGCTGGTGCTTGGAGTGCCAGACAGATGTCATCTGCGTAGATGAATTTGCGGGATTCGGTGCTGGTTAGGTCATTAGTGTAGAGGTTAAACAGTGTTGGGGCTAGAACTGAGCCTCGAGGGAGCCCGTTTTTCTGTGTTCTCCATGCGCTGGTGTTCTCTCCAAGGTGAACTCTAAAATTCTGGTTGGTCAAGAGGGTTTTGATGGTTGCTGTTGCCCAGGCAGGGAGCACCTTTGTGAGTTTCAGTAGGAGGCCTCTGTGCCAGCTGTCATGCTTTCCTGGTGATGTCTGCATTCTTTTTGGTGAGATTCTCATTAAAGGAATAGTTCACTCAAAATTGAAATTTCACCCTCATGTGGACTAAGGGCTGGGAGAAGTTTCAGAGTCCTCCGTGGCTTCTCTGAGTTACAGGGGGTCTCGGCGTAGCAGTGCATGTCAATATAACGGTTGCAAATGGATACCAACTGTCTTCGTAACAAAAAGACACACCAAAAAACATCCAAATACCTCCATAGTACTCGTCTGTAATGTCCGTCTTGTATTGAAGCCCCGAAATGCGAAATTGTTCCGAAAAAAATTAAATAAGTCTATATTTCAAGCTTGTTTGTAACTGAAGCTCCTCTTCCTGGTCCCTCCAAATCTTGCGTGATTTGCGCCGGCGTGACATGCTGTCACCACTGTCCAGAGGCCTGGAGCTGTCAATCAGAAGAAAATGAGTGTAGTGAACAGTGTAATAATCAGTGTTGTGGCTGAATGTGTGTGTGATCAAACAGCTGTTTTCAGACTGTCTTCTTCTTCTTCTTCTCCTCCTCCTCCTCCTTTCTTGGTGCATTGTGGGATATCTGGGCTTGTCAGCTCCACCTGTTGTGTCTTCATCTTATTTGCTGTGACGTGTGTTTGTGCAGTTTGAGAGTCAGAGAGTGAGAGACTCCAGCTCCTTCTTCTCTGTGCTCAGTGTTCATCCATACATACAAGCCTCCATGTGAACACAGTGATAAAACAGTGTGTGCGTGTGTGAGAGCCATGTAATGTCCATGTGTGCATGCTGACAGAGAACTCTGACTCCCCTCCTCCTTTCAGGGTGGAGCCTGCTGGAGTCCCATGGTTGACACCAGGTCTGAGGAAGTGTAAGTCTGTTTTTACTTTGATTCATGGAAACAAAGCAGCACATTCAACCATCTTCACACTGTCACATCACTGACCTCATGAGTCTTCATCAAACTGTCGATAACTGATCACATGATCAATAACTGCAGCTGTGTCTTGTTCTCTCCATCAGATTCCTGTCCACTCACAATCGACACAAACACAGTGAACACAAAGATCAAACTGTCTGACAACAACAGGAAGGCGACATGGGTGGAGGAGGATCAGTCGTATCCTGATCATCAAGACAGATTTGACTACTGGCCTCAGCTGCTGTGTTCAACTGGTCTGACTGGTCGCTGCTACTGGGAGGTCGAGTGGAGAGGATGGGTTCTTATATCAGTGAGTTACAGAGGAATCAGAAGGAAAGGAGACAGTGATGACTGTGTGTTTGGACTGAACGATCAGTCCTGGATTCTGAGATGCTCTGATGATGATCGTTACTACGTCTGGCACAATAACAGATCGATACCTATCACCTCCTCCTCCTCCTCCTCCTCCTCCTCCTCCTCCTCCTCTGCCTCGAACAGAGTAGCAGTGTATGTGGACTGTCCTGCTGGCTCTCTGTCCTTCTACAGAGTCTCCTCTGACTCACTGATCCACATCTACACCTTCAACACCACCTTCACTCAACCTCTGTATCCTGGGTTTGGATTCTTTAGGCCCAGTCCTGGTTCCTCAGTGAGTCTGTGTTGAGTGAATCAGAGTCTCCTTCTGTCACAGAAACCTTCTCATTGTTGAACAGACAGTTAGTAACTGAGTTACTTAAACCAAAAAGTAATGTGTTACTGAGAAAGTAACTTTTTCGTTAGGCTACTTTAAAACGTTTTTTTTTTTTTTCCCCAATGCTCCCACTAAATAAAGGTTGATTGAATAGGCTTTATGCACAGCTCCCCTACTTCCTGAACTTAAACCAGCTCCTTTATTTCCTGTCTTACATTATTGGACAAACTGATTAATCCAGGTGTGTCTCAGTAATGGTCAGACACCTGGAATCAGGAGCAGTGGAGCTGTGCATAAAGCCTTTTCCCCTCTAACTGTCATTTCTGTAGACGATGCTGATGAAAAAACACGTGTTTTTTTCTGTACATTTTACCATCATCATCATCATGCTGCATGATGTCAGCAACCTACAGCAGCATGACCTAACAGAACTGCAAAAAAAATCTTGAGGATACGTCTTGACCAAGTTACAATCAAGAACCTGTTTCAGTGACGGAAAGTAAATTCACTCCAGCGGTAATTTTTTTTTCGATCGATCAGCTGTGTTTACCCAGAGCGATCGCTCTGTGTTTACCGTTTCAGGCGTCATAATTGGAGTCCGTCTGTCGGACTCATACCGCTGCTGCTCGGGTGTGGATGCTTGTGCTCGCTGTGACTCTCGAGCTGTGTCCCAGGGGCTGCACTGGCACACAGCTGATCGGTCTCGGATGCTGCGTTAGCTACGTTACCTTAGCTCGCCGTCATGCCCTGTCCTGAGGCAGCTGATGTGTGGCCAGAACCACCTTGCGTTTCATTCAACCAAACTGTAGTAACGCGCCACTTCACATTCTCAGTAACGGCAACGGCGTTGTAACGATGGGAAAAGTAATTAATTAGATTACTCGTTACTGAAAAATATAACGGCTGTGACTGCAGCGACGACGACACAGCAGGATGATCCTGTCTATAGGAGCTGTCAGTTCACCAAAAGCGCCCTTACTTTGCGGCCCAGTGGGCATGCTGGGACTTACAAGCCTCAATTTCTCTAACTTGGAAAAACAAAACAACAACAAAAAAGCTTATAGTAAATCACACAAATCTTCTAGTATTATTCAAAGATTGGCACGGCGGCCTATTAATAGACAGTATGCTCAGCTCAGTTGTGCAGCCAAAACCTGAATTTTCCATAAGAAGCCAGGGGTAATAAGTCTGCTTCACCTTGAACTGAGCTGCTGTCCAAACACTTGTGCATCTCATCCCTGACCTGTCGCTGTCCGCTCACTGCGCTCTCCTCTTCTTCTGAATCTCCCTGCTGTAAGCGGGCTGATGCAGCAGGCTGATGCCAGGGTCCCCGCCTGTTGCTGCGGCCAGTGTTTCCCCTACATTCATTTATTCGTTTCAAATAAATTACATCCGCCACAAATAGATTTTCCGGCAATATCGTTCCGTTCATTCATCTCCGCATAACGCTCTTTCTCCGTTATTGGCACGCACGCACGCACGCACGCACACAAACACGCACGCACACACACACACAGAGGGAGGGAGAGAGACAGAGAGAATGGCGAGTGCAGCAGTGCGCGCGCGGTAAAAAAAAAAACTCTTTCAAATGACGTTAAATCTTAATAAACAACATGGAATTATTGGGATTTGTTCTGTAAATTAATATATGCATATTATTATTTTATTTTACGTAAACATTTTTAAAACGTTTTTTTTAATGAGAGGTACCGGATCTGCCCAAATAAGTACCGGAACACAGGGAGACTTTCATTTATCCCACTTATGGGAAATTCACTTGTTACAGCAGCAATAAACAAGTAAGAGTAAAAAATAGAATATAAAAAGAGACAGGTATAGAGGTATAGAGGAGTGTTATTATCAAGACTTATGTGTCGGTCCTAAAACGTAGTAGCTGAGTGAAGAGAAAAATAGTGACTTGTGTAAAAGAGGCAGATGAGCATAATGCAAATAGTGTATGGACAGTAATGATGATTGTTTGCTGATATTGTTATTGTTAAATATTGTTAAACTGAATTTATCTGTCCTGTGAATAATTGGATGTGAAATAAATAAAAAATGTTCATCGGAACCATGTCTGTTTATTTGTCTGCCTTATGGTGTCCGTCTGGTCTCCATCGGTGGCAGTGTAGGGTTTCTTTATAAGCAAAGATCACTCGCTCCCTCACTCTCTCCTTTTATTTTGTTTCCAGCAGCGTCACATTACAAGTCCTTTTTTTGTTGTTGCATTGATCCAGTTATGTTTTTCTTGTCAACATTTCAACTATTAAATGCTATAGGCTTAGACAGCTGGGGGACACATCTGGTTACATGGAGCCCTCTCCTCTCCTCTCCTCTCCGCTCCGCTCATTTTGAACTGTCATTATCACTATCTGTTGCACTTTGTAGTTTGACCTTTGGTTGGGTTCAGGCAATGGAGAAAGGAGTTGGTTAAAGTTGAGTAAAAACACCAGGTAGAGGCTAGACAGGCTGGAAGCATAATGAGCGTTATATGTCATTAATATGAAGTGCTTGTTTTGCAGTTAATTATTCGTTTGATCCCAGAAAGGAAAAAAGGATCAATGCGCAGCCTCCGTTTCCTTTCTGATTGCATCCGTCTGTCCGTTCGGAGTGGGAGAGATAGAGAGAGAACCCAAATCACCTGTCTGTAGACTCTGCCTGTCAATGAGACACACATGAAAGAAGATGTGCAGTTTATTGTGTTTGTAAAGTTTGATTTGATATGAGTGTCAAGGTTTAATTATGGACACTAATGAGCGCCAGTGTTGCCAACTCCTCAGTAAGCAAAGTCGCTATTGGCTGTCATAAAAGTCGCTAGAAGTCGCTAAATGACGTCATTACCTCAGCGCGCGGGGGAGGGGGGGGGGGGGGGGGGGGGGGGGGGGGGCGTGGGCCCCACGTCTATGGCGTGGAGCAGTGCGTCTCTGAATGCAGAGGAGGCAGCTCCGTGACACTACTGTGTAGGCTGACTACCGGTGAGTGCTCGCAGCAGCGCCGCTGCTCGTTGAAAACAGCTGTGATAACGTGATTTCAGGTCCAGAAACGTTTGTAATATCACTGGACAAAGTCGCTAGATTTGTCGCTAGTCGCTTTTGACAAAAAAAGTCGCCAAGAGGGTTTGGAAAGTCGCCAGATTTAGCGAGAAAGTCGCCAAGTTGGCAACACTGATGAGCGCGCAGCAGTGTGTAAAAGTCGTGCGTAATGACAGCTCCTCGTTGGTGAAACACAATAAACTGCACCTCTTCTTCCACGTGTGTCTTATTGACAGGTGGAGCCTATATGAATAATATATAAATGCATGGTGAACGGTAGGAATGGAGAGTTGGACTAATGCTAACTAGTCCAGTTCGAACTAATTAGTTCAAACTCTCATTACTCCGATTGTCGGACCAATGGGAGTTTGAACCAATGGGAAGTCGGACTAATGGGAGGTCGCATTAGTCCCCCCCCACACACACACACACGCACAGTCCAAAGAGCCAATATGCCATGGCAAATTGTGATGCATTGGGCCAAGGTGGGAGTTTTTTGTGATGGTTGCGGGTAAAAATCTTTGATTATGCGGCATGTTTTATTTAAAAAATGCACTGGAATATGCAGGATATTTATGCAATTTTATGCGATGAAATTGTGGGAATTTGCAAAAATTGTGGGAACTTCCAAGAACTGCAGTTTGATGAATGAGGGGAAAAAAAGTGATTCCCCCAGCAACACCCTGTTCTCACTAGGCTACTCCCTTAATGTAAAGAGTCATTTCTAACTTCCCATGATAAGCAAGCATACTACATCACAGAAAGTGCTGGGAATAATTAAGTTCTCATCTTGTTTTATTTCAGACCTAAATAAACACATGACTCAAACTTACAAAACGTTGATTATGAGTCAAACAAGTTCCGTAGCTTTACAAAAAGAACACGCTACAACTTATGTAAAAATGAATAAATTAAACAATAAACAACAAACAATAAAATTAAATGTGTGCTCCTGTTACAAAAAAACCCAATCTTCTGTTAAAATAAGTGCTTCTAATGCACAAAATGAAATATCTTACTGTAATGTAAATGTACATACTACTAATAACAACTGTAAGGTTTTTCAAAACTATTATGATATAATCAACTGGTAACAAAAAAGTGCAATCTTCCAACTGTAAAGTTGCATCAACTCCTGTGCAGGCGCCAGATTGGTCATTTTCTTTGTTCATGAGTGTTGTACACATTTGTGCCAGTAGGTGACAGTATCTGTTCAGGCCATTGCTTTTGAGCATATACCACAGGGAGGTGGGTTAATCAGTGCAGGTGCGCACGCTGGGGAATCCCATCCCAGACCCCATCCACTCCAGGATAACATCAGCCCAGCAACACAGATCGTTCAGATCGGGCCAGTCTTGACCACACACCGAAGCCAGGAGAGCGGCTGTCCAGCTTTCCACTGGGTTTCCTCCTAAAGCCCAGGAAGTTAGGCTCCGACCCACGTGCCAGAGGGACCTTGCGTCTTCTTCGGTCCAAGAACAGAGAAGCTCGGGCAAGCTCTCTGACATATTTATCATCATTGTTGAGCATATTCAGCAGGTGGGAAAACCTTGTAGCAGTATATGTCCATTCAAAATTGGGAACCCCCAGACCACCCTCACTCTTACTGTGAAATATGATATTGCGTGCTGTATGTGTATTTAGGCCAGTCCATTGTCTCACAAAATATACAGTTTTATCCGTCAAATCACATAATGATTTTCGTGGAACATGTACATTAGAAAGAAGATGTTGTACCTTGGCCAATGCAATTATGATGAGGTGATACATTTATAAGTAAGATGCGTTCCAATCCCCTGGCACTGTAGTTATTATGTAGGCTACAAGATGTGTTTCAGCCCTCTAGTACTGTTATTATCATCAATCAATCAATCAGACTTTATTTATATAGCACTTTTAATACAAATGAAATGTAACACAAAGTGCTTTACACCATAAAAGCAGATACAACAACCCAAAGTCACACACACACACACACACACACACACACACACACACACACACACACACACACACACACAGTTATAGAGCTTAAAAGAAGGCAATTATGTAGGTAGGCTATAAACTGTCAATCTCCTGGCAAAGGTTTCTGCCCACCCACCAGCTAATTTCTGGCTACGCTACTGGTCTTAATCATCACGTATGGGCTTCTAGTCTGTTCACACACACACACACACACACACACACACACACACACACACACACACACACACACACACACACACACACACACACACACACACACACACACACACACACACACACACACACAGAAGGAAGGGCGCATGCATGACAGCAGTGCGCGTTAAAAGTGAAACTCACACGCCTCCACACTAGCGCATAATGCAATCATGCAATCTAACAAGTTTCCGCAACAGTTTCCTTATGGGGGTACATTAAATACAACAATTGGAAAATCTATAAGGTGCACAGTATTGTTCAGAACATTGAAAAACAGTAGCTTCACATAAAGTGCGTAGGTTGTTCTATAAAGGGAAAAAAGAAAAACACCCAAGTAGGCTAGAGCTCTACTGGGATCCAGTCTCGGTGCTGCTACTGTAGATTCGGGTTGAGAGTAGCTACTCAGTAAGGATGCCCAAGGGTCCCAGACTCAGTGCTGGTGCGACTGCTGACTCAGAATCCAGTTTCTAGCCTTACGAGTAAAACAATGGTAATCATTGTTAAATGAGCCCAGCAATGGGATCAATAAAGTATCAATCAATCAACAAGGTGCCCTGGGAGCCTGTTCCTTTCACCGATGGTTTTGTAGGAGAACACTGATTTGAATTTTTGATTTGAAACGCTGCAGTCCCCTCCGAGATACTGATCTTAGGGTTCTACGAAGCACTTCGGAGCGAGGCTGCACAAAGTTCTTAAAGGGGGGAGGGTGCTGTGTTGTGAATGATTTTGTGCATTAAATTTGAAAATATAATCAGATTGTCAAAGCTCAGCATTTTTTTTATTTGGGGAGTATATCACAGTGATGATGCCGTTGAGGTTTCTTGTCAAGTATTTTCAAGGACTGATTGTATAGGGATCTTACTGGATTCACGGCTGTCATGCTGGCCTGAGACCAGGATGATGTACAGAACAGTATGTGTGACAGAATCATGGCATACAGGTAGGATTCATGTTTTTTACACGTCAGAGTGGAATCTAAAATAACACCTATTTGAACTCTTAAACGTTTTTTATCATCTGACCATTTACTAAGACATTCTGACGTTCACTGGAGTTTCGTTTGTTAGAGAAGTACAAGGTTATTGTCTTTTCCGTGTTCAGCATGAGGCATGAGTCACTGAGCCACTCTGCAATTTTTCCCATGGCTGCAGATAGTTTGGCTGCCACTGTATCAGCGTATTTTCCCATGCGTGAAAATAACCGTGTCATCAGCGTACATCAGTCTTTGGCCAGGTCCTGCTTTGGTATCAGCTGAGGCAGCTTCTTGGCCTTTACGGCCGTTTGATGGCCCAGAAATATGCCACATAGCGATTTATTTTTTTTATCACAGAACATATGATCAAAATTCAGGAGTTGCCGTGAATCCCTCTCAGCGGCTTCACTGCTCGATCTGTCTTGTCAGTTTGAACAAAGGACTCGCATGTGGAGAGGAGGAAGGCTGGCGAGACGTGAACTTCCAACCTTGTGTAATAAAAGTTCAAAAAGGTGAAATGTAGCCTACTGGTATCACACTGTTGCTACGGCAGGTTGCACACTAGCCTAATGTCTGGCAAAAAGGGTTCCAGGGTGCCATTCCGAAGGGCCGCCACTCCGAACGTTTACTTAAATTTGTCGGAATGCCGACCCTTAATTATTTATGGGAAAAGGGTGCCATTACGAACCTGAAAGAAAGGGTGCCATTCCGAACCTGAAAAAATCTTGAATGGTTTACGGCACGGAGTAACCAAGCCTAAGTGGTGGTAGCGTAGTGGTCAGAGCATCTGCTTTTGACGCGGTGGATCAGGGTTCGACTCCCGGGGGAGATACATATTAACTGCGATTTTATTGGCCTCTACCTAACCTTTTTACTAAACTTAACCAATTCCTTTCTACATTGCCTAAACCTAACCAAAGCACAGAGCAAGGACATTTATTTTCAGCAGGAGTGCCGCGGCTGCATCAGACCATGGATGTAATGCATCAGACTCGCACCTGGGTGAAACTTTGGAGGCGGAGGGGGAGGGGGAGGGGCCGGTCGGGCGCTGTCCCCGCGGCGCGTCGTGTCAAGCCGGGCAGGAAGTCAAACCACGAGAGAATCCGGTCAATTTTCAAAATAAAACACATTCGGAACGGCGACCCCTCGGGAAGTTCGAAATGACGGACCTTCGGGAATTTTCGGACTGGCAGACCGTCGGAATGGCGGTCGCCCCCCGGCAAAAAGCAGGCTGCTGTCGGGATTTTCTTTTCCTTATCCAGAGAAAAGTAACAGATTACTTAAAAAAAAAAAAACTACGTTACTGATTGCTCAACGCACGCGTTACGTTACACGAAAAAAGTAATTAAAGTACTCTAACTTGTTACTTTGTAACGCGTTACCCACAACACTGGCTATACTAGTCTGGTTTTTTGTGTAGAGCTCTAAAGGTCCACTTCTGTCTCGCTGCTTGCCTGATAGTTGGTCAGTGCATTGCCTTAAAGGATTAGGATTTGGCTTCCTTTATAAAGTCTAGGAAGAAGTTTGCTTTAGATTTTCTAAGCTGTCGAGTGACTTTGTTTCTGAGACAATTATAAATCACATTGTACTTCAAGCCTCACTAACATACACTCATCATTCATCTTTCAGATTCTGAATTTTACATTTGTAACAGTGCCACATGTCCACAAATCCCACCAGCATTGCAGCAGTGAGTGCAGCACAGCAGGGCTGCGTTAACCAGCTGTGTGTTGCTGCATCTGTGCAGATGTTCAGTGTTGTTTCAGCAGAGATGAATGGAGATGCTCCACTTCCCCCTCTCGTGTCAGATATCTTCCTCCTCCCTGCTGGATTCCTCTTCCTCCAATTCTCTTCCAGAGCAGAGCAGCGTGGGTGGACGACACACAGAGGCACGTGTGCAACAACTGTGTGCACAACATGTTCAAACTGGATTGTGTTTACAAGCAGTTAACAGATCCAAAGAAACACGCTTCATTTCAAGGCTACTTTCATTGGGGTGATTCAACTTCATTTAGGTTGATGCTTAGTTTTATCCAGATCCTGAACTAATGCATGTTGTGTTTATACTGTATATTCAAATGAAACAAGAGTCTTTGTTAATAACTTCAAACAATTCCCCGAAAAGCAGTCAGTTGTACTCTGAAGGTGATAAATCATGACAACAAATTATGCGATTTACAAAAAAAAAAGAAGCTTTTCCTGCATTTTCCATCTAACAAACACAATTTAGCAGAACATTTCTTACTTTGTGAACGAGATAATTGAACAAATATAAGAATAAGAGCATAATGTGCTGGTTTTACTGTTAAGTCTGCTCTTTACTTTTAAGACCTAACCACTAGTGAAGGAAGAAATACCTCTAATGAGAGGGAAGCATTTTTGCAAACCCTAAAAAATGTTTCACTATTTTCTTGTCATTACATCATGACATAGGTTGTCAACCTTCCAACCTTAACAATAGTGATGTATGGATCCCAAATGCTTCTGATTCAGGATTGATTCATATGTTGACGGATCAATATTCATGTGGATTAATAATCGACAGGAACAACGACAGTCACTGCACTAACACTTGGATAATCTAAACCTCATTTGTTGCTGAAGGAGCTGCAGAGGTCTTCAACAGAGAGATCGAGCTTCATCACTGTAGGTTGTTGCTACGACAAGGCTCCATTCAATCACATAACCTTCAAAATAAAACAAAAAGACGGGGCACACAGGGCCAGGAGGAGGGTGGCAGAGGGCAGCAAGTCAACATTGCACTTAGAGAGAGGAAGTGAGGAAGGGGCTTGTGAGACTAAAAGTGGAAAGTGAGAATTTCTGTCCAGAATTAGTCTGAAACACATCCTGTTATCAGCTGAAACAGACAATCAGGAGGACAGACAGAGCTGGAGTGAGACAGAGGACATTCACTGTATTGGACGGAAATAAATGTCACAGTATCTACTGAATGTGGTCATCTGCAAACACAATATTTAACTTAGCTGTACAAAATAAGTAATGTGAGTTTTGGCACTTGGAAAAACACGCAGCCTATATGATTTTTTGTGATTTTTATGTTACTTTCAATTATTTTTCATCAGAACTTCAAGCAGAAGTAAGTGATCCGGTGGTTTTGGCTAACTTCCTGTCAGCGGATGGAGTTAGCAGTCCCCGCCCTCGTCCCTACGTCACCACATTCACGCGCATCCCTTGGCTGCACACACAGAGAGGACCGCCCCTTTATGTCGTTCTCTCTCCTCATTGGATAAAGGTTGTAGGATACAAGGAACGTTTTCTCCTCGGCTTACAGCAGAGCAGAGTGACTGACAGACCAAACACTCTATATAAGTGATTGCCGTCGGAAGATACAACTATTTAAGACTTATATTAACACAAACATTCACCTTACTTCTGCTTTAATGTGTTGTTGTGCTTCGGATATTCCAGAATAATTTAACGCACCATGAGACCAAGTAGAACACCCCCTCCAGAGATTAAGTTTGTTGACTGCAAACTTCTCGAGTTGTAGCGACTTCAAAACAGATAGCCAGATAGCAAAATACTGCTGTCTTCAGAGGAAAGTGGGTGAGTTGTGTTTTCGTCTCGTTTCAATAGAAACCAGGTTTAGCTAGCAGGTGTTTAATGCCTCGTATTATGTGCTGGGACCCTATGTGTATAGTTGACAAAGCATGGTGCTGTTCTGAGCTTTATTTGTGGTTATGAGTGGCTTTTCTTTGTTATCACAGTTGGCTCTTGGCTACAAAGACAGCAGGATTTTGCAATGGTGCGGTCTGAGGAAAGACCATGAACAGTAGTGAACAGCAGTGAAAACTGTTAAGTGTTAAAAGAATGAGAATACCTATGGTTGTACATAGGTAATCTGTCATCATTTAGTCAACCTGATCTGAATCCATCCTGGCTACAAATACTTCCCACAAGTTAAGTTATTAAATATCAATCCTACTTGTCATTGTCATGGGATTCAGGGCAATATTTTCTAAAGGAAATGTGTTTCAGGTGAAAATTATCGGTCCAAGCACAGAACCTTGTGGAACTCCTTGACTAACATTTGCATACATAGAAGAGTATTTCTAAACAAACTGGAAAGATCAGTTCCTTTGAAGCCAATGACATTTTCTATTCTCTGCAATAAGCTCCTGAGGTCGATTGTATCAAATTCAGTGCTAGAGCTAGAGGGACAAGTCTTGAGACATTCATTGTCTCAAGCCATGAGGAGCTCATTAAGTAATTATTTAGTACTTTACAAGCAACTTCCAGATAAAGGGGAGGTTGGACATGTGTCTGTCGATCAAGGGTGGGCTTTTGTAAGAGAAGTTAATTCTATTTGATTTAATCTGTTCTCTATACAGCTATATATTTGTAAAGAAGCTCATAAAACTACCACTACTAAGGGTAAAAGGTAAAGACAACTCAATAAAGCTGTGGCTGTCAGTCAGCCTGACCCAAGTCCCTTTAAACACAGGAGTCACCACTGGAGTCTGTAACACACAAGAGGTAAGAAGTGCACTGGCCTTCTGAAATAATACTTTGTGTCATGTAATGTTAAAGGGACAACGAGGAGTTTATATTTGGTTATAAAAAAAAGTCTCACGTTAATGTGGATGAATCTACATTACCACTTGTTAATGGGTCCATTTTAGATAAATATATCGTTTTGTCTCTATGGTTATTTTGTTATTATTAGTGGTGGTGGAAATGCTGGGCGAGCCGACCAGCTTTTCTTTACTTTCGGTTTCGTGGTGAGTCATGAGAATAACGCCGCCGAATCTCCGTTTATGGTCGGAACTACGACGGTATGTGATCGTCTTCCAACCTCTGACTTTAATTCTTGATGAATGAAAACATGAGTCTGTCTTGCGCCGGTCAAAGAATTTCACGGTGCGGAGGCTCATAAATGTAGTGTGAAAACACTTCGCTTTTCCAAAACTCCTCGTTGTCCCTTTAAGTCGTCACCTCACTTCCCTTCACTGATCAACTATTAGGCTGAGCAGAGTCGCTGTGGCTCTACGCTGTGGTCACAGTGGGTTTCCTTCTTATCCCCTGCAAACAAGATATATTAAATAGTGAGCTCAGCTGTTGTTTTATGATTTTAAATGTAAAACACATTAAAATATAAAATATTGATTTAATATTTATTTATTTGGTAAGTGGCCATGATATAAGTGGGTTAATGCCCTTCGAGCTGTTCTATTATCAGGAATTAAATGGACTTTGCATCGGGCGGTTCGTGCCTCTGCATCGTCCATTAATTCCTGAAAATTGGACACCTCATCGAGCAGCATTCCTTACTTATGTCACAGAGACACTGGCCTTCAGTCATAATGCCTACCTAAATATTTGGATGACAACTCAAATGTGTAGCACTCTCAAGACAGGCTGTGTTTACTACTACTCTATTATTTAGGTCAGACCTTTCGGGTTTGCAAATATTTCACTATTAAATGTGAAAGACAGTACTGACTTTCATGTGTGGGTATAATGAAAGAGTTAAGAACTGTAAATGTCAGCACGGCAGCACAGAATAGAGAAGTGACGAGAAGAAGAAACATTACAGTCTGGACAGCAAGTCCAGATTCTTAACTGAAAGAGGAAGACAAAAGGCAGTGATGAGAAATAAAACAAAATAGAGTCAGCTCACCACCGTGACCTCATTTGAACTGTTATTTTTAGCCTGATTAAGTTGAATATTGAATAATTAAACAATTTAGACATGTCACCTGTTGGCTGTGTCACTGTGGAGCTGTTGGATGTAGGCTACCATGGTAGCTTCTCTGCCGCATCTCAACAATATGTTTATTTACCTCTTTCTATAAATATTTCAACTCCACCTGTTAAAATTTTATGCTTGCGGCCATCCAGTTCTACATGCAACCTTTCTTTGGTGGAAATGATTACAACATGCAAAACCCTCATTTAAATGCTTCTGTTTGCATGTCTACACAGTACACACCAACCTAACATGCTAAATTTTTTTACCACCAACACGCAATTTAGGACTGTTTATTTGGGATGTCAGCAAAATAGCCCCCAACTGTTTGTATGTCACATCAAGTTCCCTGTCTTAAAGTCATGTCTCTTTTATCTTGTTGTTTCAGTTCATTTTTTGTCCTCCTGGTTTAGAGTCACTTATCTCTTACTGTTTCAGGTTCCTTACTTATGGTCTCAGTCTGATTTCCCACCTGTGCCATCATCTGCTTTGCCCCTAATGTGTTGCGGGTGGCTGTATTGTATGTAGCTACTGCAGGATATTGTGAAAACATTTGATCAGTTCATAACTCAATTCCCACTTCTTTTTTTACAGAGGTAACTGCTGCTTCCAGCCCCACAGAGGATGAACCAGACAAAGTCAGCAACCCCAATATCCCCCACCTCCTCCTGCTCCCGGTGGCTGGGCCTGCACAGCAGTCTCACCCTCCACACCCAGTACCTACCTGTGCCCAAAGTCCAAACCTCTTGGAGCAGAGCAGAAACCTCCTATATGGTAATAGCCAAAGCGAGGATACTTGTTCTACATTGTAGTATGGTGGTCAGTTGTTTTTAACTTTAAAATTGTTACAGGAGAGCTGAGCCGTTCTGGCTCCATTGCTCCTGACTCTGAAAGGGATCTATTTAATTTAGTTTTCTAATTAAAACATGTTTTTATTCTATACTAAATGCCGAGTTTTGTTTTCTTGATGACATCTTTGCACAGATGTTGTTTCTGTCTCAAACATGTACTGAAGTTAAAACACCACAAGATAAACAATAACCTTTATTCCTGATGGTTGTCGAGTTCCCTCTTTCTTGTCCAACAAAATAAACATACCAACCTGGATGAAGCATTAAAACCATGGCATAAGAAGGAAGGTTGAACAGCTGCTAGTATTTAATGTAAACACATTGTGTACTGTATCAAACACATTTTTCATTTCTCATGGTGTATGAATCTAATAAAACACCACCTAAGCAAATGAACAATATTTCTCACACATTAACAGTGGAGGCCACCAAAAGCATTGTGCCACTGTGTAGACACAGGCGAATGTACAATGCAATTACAAAATTAGACCATTACATTGAAATAATGTACAACTGACTACCACTGACAAAAAAAATAACTGAACTGAGCTCCTGTGACATCTCAGCTCCTTACTACAGAGCTGAAATATGAGCGCACAGCATGTATGAGTGCATATTATTTGCCCCACCACCAATCCGTCCGTCTGCAGGGTCAGGTCTTACATCCGGCACATCATCATCTTCACTGCAGATGTATTCCTCATTATGACTCTCACAGAAGTTGTGGAGGATGCAGCAGAACTTAAAAATGACACCATTGGTGGAAGCTTTTGTCCGGTTGCTGTACAGCTCAGAACACAAGTGAAATGTGTTCTCTCATGGCCAGTTGTTTTCAGCGTGACAGATGAGTCACCTTTCTTGTTAACGGTCCTAGTGAGAGGCAAGTCGAACGTCAAAGGTACTTCATCCATGTTTATGATGTCGTCTGCTCCGATGGAATTCGCAGCGATCTTTTTTTGAGTGAGGCCTAGTCCACACGAACACGGGTATTTTTGAAACTTACTTTTATGGACCCCGGTTAAAAAAAATTTGCGTCCACACCACCGGTGTGATAAAAATATCTCCGTCCACATGAGACCACAAAATCCGCCTCAAACAATGTCATGCGCATTCCAAAGCAGTAGGTGGCAGAGATGGGGACTCGAGTTTGCGACTCGAACTCGAGTTGCACTTAAGTCGCACCCACAGAGACTTCAGACTTGACTTGGACTCGTGCCCATAAGACTTCAGACTCGACTCGGACTCGTGTTTTGAGACTCGTGAACAATCTTTATTTTTTTTGGCTCGTGCCTCCCTCCTGACAGGACGATCTTTTTCTTTTTCTTTTTTTTGTTTTGCCGTTAACACCACTAGCGGAGCAGCGCCACATGGCCGGTAACGTTATTCAGATGGAGGTTAGATCTTCATATTGAACTCCTACAGAGTGCAGCCAAACACCAGTGTCTAAAGAGAGAGGAACAGCAGAGCTCCTCTGACAGCGCAGTCAGCTGCAGGTGAGTGACAGGTGACTGTGAACTGGCTTTTTTTTTCTTTTTAATAGCGGCACCGTCCGTAGCCTACATGCACAACGCCCATTTGTTGTGAAACTTTCCTTCACGGGGACTAGCTGCTGAATAACGGGCACATATCAGGCTACTGTAGGCTAAATCCTCCTGTTTATTTATGTTTTTGCTGCGAAATATGACTGAAGGCTCGTATGGAAGTCTGTACGTGTCGACACGCCCCCATGAGTTGACGGAGCTAATTAAAAAAATAATAACGAACGATGCGGATCCAGAAAGGTTTTGCTGCACATAAAGATGTGAGCTATAGGTACCACCCAGATCTAATGACCTATAATTAACAGCCTAAATCATTTTCCATGTTGTTCATCTGGGTTTTCTGAATTCAACAAAGCAAAAAAAAAGAGAGAAAAGGCCAGTGCAGAGGGACAGAGCAGCCTTGATTCTTCATTGTGTGTTTTCTTCATATTGCATTGCAATATCCTGTTTAAAGTGATCATATAATAAACAACTAATCAATACTGTATAGATAAAGGAGTGACAATAATACAGTAAATGCTTTGAATCTCTTAGATATAGCTGTGCAGTAGCCTACTCTTAGTAGAGCGGATAGCAGCAGATGATAAAGGGTCATTACAACCAGAAGAGACAGGAGACTTTTATTTTTTAGAGACTTGAGACTTGACTTGGACTCGTGACCAAAGACTTGAGACTTGATGAAGTCTCACCCCTCAAAGACTTGAGACTTGACTTGGACTCGTGACCAAAGACTTGAGACTTGACTTGGACTTGCAAAAAAAGACTTGTGAACATCTCTGGTAGGTGGCGATAGCACTCCTAACAGGAAAGCCATTTTAGCCAATCATTTAGCTGGTCACGTCTTGAGTGCTCCACAAGTCTCCATGGATACAACTCACTGTTTACCCTCGCACAGTGTGACGTCGAACAATGTCGTCAAGAAATTGCGGTTTTCCTCGGTTTTCCTGTCCACACATGAAGCTGAAACCGGACTTTTCTAAAAAAGTTCACCCTGGACTCCGGTTACAAAAAACTCCGGTTTCAGGAGCCTGAAACAGCGGTTACGTGTGGATGAAAGAACAAACTGTGAAGAGAAACACACGGTTTCAAAAATACCCGCGTTCGTGTGGACGGCCCCTGAAGTTGCAGAAGTTTATACGTTTTTCCTTGTAGTCGGGAGGGAGTTGCTGACACATAGTCCTCCGTGCCCTGACGGACAGGCCTTTTTGTCTCATAAACCTGAGACACCACGGGGTCATTCCTATGTTCCCACAGCCTTATGTTCCCACATTTCTAACTTTTGTTGTCACTGAAAATTAAGCCCTATGTTCCCACAGCCCTGTGGGAACATAGGCATGGACCCGTGGAAACACCTCGGCCGTCTGCTCTCTGTGTGTTCACCCAGTCTTCAAGAATATTTTCCAGTTTGGGCCATCTGCTTTTATGTCCTCTGAAAGCTTTTGCCGTCTTTTTACATTGACTCAATTCTTCCCGCTGCTGCCTCCAACATCTCACCATCGATTCATTGATGCAAAGCTGACGTGCAGTAGCTCCATTTCCTTCTTTGACGGCCAGATCGATTGCCTTCAACTTAAAAGCTACATCATATGCATTTCTCCGTGTGTTTTCCATGATGAGGGTGTGTGCATGATGTGCAAAATGACAGTTCAAAATCAAAATTCAAATTAAAAAAGCTACTGTCTTCGGCGCGGTTACACCCCGCCTTTCCGAAGCCCCGCCTTTCCGACAATAGACTTCCATTCATCGTAATAGCGGGGTTTTCTATTTTTTCTAAAGACCCCGCTACTCCGAAAAGGCTATTGGGGGAAACCCCCAGTGCGCAGTGCGCATTGATCCTTTTTTCCTTTTTGGGGTCAAACGGATCATGTGCATAATTAACTGCAAAACAAGCAAATACTTCATATTAATGACATATAATGTTCATTATGCTTCTAGCCTGTCTAGCCTCTACCTGGTCTTTTTACTAAACTTAACCAACTCCTTTCTTCATTGCCTAAACCCAACCAAAGCACCTCCCTCAGTCAGCTGTCAGCACGAGCGGCGGCTGCAGCAGCCTCGCCCCCTGTGAGCTCAAGCCGGCTTCAGCCGCGCTCGAGCGGAGCAGGGGGGGAGAAAAAAAGTGTATTTCTTTTACTGTGTGGGAGATCTCCAACAACGGAGTCGGGGAGAAAGCAAGTGGGACAGATCTGCCCAGTCTCTGAGCAGCGCACGTTTCACAGACGGGGGGGGGGGGGGGGTCGGAGTAGCGGTGTTTCGAAGTGGGGGTATTTCAGAACAGCGGGGTGTCGAAGTGGAGGTGTGTCGGAATGGAGAGCTGTCCCCCTTCGGCGCATAATCTTTCCCCACATGTCTGTCACTTTTGTGCTTCCTGCTAGAGTGCCCTCCGGAGGCCGTTAGAGCGCCCCCTGGAGGCCGTTGACAAGTAAAAATCTATAAATTAGCTGCACCGTTGTATGGGCCGCAGGGTTCAAAGCATGTGAAAAAAAGTAGCGGCTTATAGTCCGAGATTTACGGTAATAACAATAATATTACCCACAAATCACAGCAGGGCAAAATGCAGTCCCTCCAGGAATTCGCGATGTTGCGATCGCAACAATTAACGCAAATTCAACCAATGAGATCTTGCAATTTTGTCCCATCACAGCAACTTTTCCGCAAATTAAACCAATTGTCGGTGCTTTCCGCGAGTTACACAGCAGAGAGTGCGAGTCTGGACGGAGCAGAGCGGTGGTTGAAAGTGAGTCCATGGAGGAACGCCGTGGCTGGGCTGACGGCAAGAAACTTGATACAACGTGCACAAAGTGATAAGTAAAGGAACACGAGCTGAGTTGAACGTGTTGAGTGTGTAAGCTGTCCTGGTTGACCACCCGAGGCTGTGTCAACCCCGCTGCACTCGCCGAGGGGGAATCCAGTGAGTGCGCCACTGCAGGGCCGGAGCGGAGCAGCCGGCGGCCAGGTGCCCCTTCCCCCATCCTAAGGCCCTGGCCCTGGACTTGAGTAGCCACCCTCCCCTTTTTATTCAAAGACTGGACTGTTTTAATGGCATTTTAAAACAGTTCTTTTACTGCGATGTTTAAACAGACATTTTAATTCAAAGTAAAACAACTTTCAACTCTATGTAATTTTCCTGTGCCTTTCTTTACAAGTGGAAAATTGCTGGTATAACAGGACCTCACATTATTTTGTGACATTTCAAAATTTTAAATTTTCCTTTGATTTGTAATTATTCAGAACAAAATTGCAACTTTTTTTTGCAACTTTCACTGTCTCCCGCAATTTAATTGCAACAAAAGCGCTTAAAACATCGCAACATGCCCTGCAATTTTTTCAAAATCTGGCATTTTAGGCCGCAACAATCACAAAAAAAGCCCGCGAAATCCTGGAGGGACTGAAAATGTAAACACAGCCTGGGAACCAGCACTGGATTCATTTAGAGAACCAGTTGCTGTGTTCATTCCTCATCATTCAGTCATGGCGCACAGACAGACACACTAGGTTTGACCAGTTTGAGGCCTTGAAACTGGTCTTTAAAAATGAAGAAGAGATGGAGGATGCCACCACTCCGAAGTCATCTCCTTACTCCACCTCTGAAGATGAGAGCTCCAACCCTGACTGGGCTTCCCCCCTACAGTCTGACAACTGCGAGTCCAGCTTGGTGAGGAGCCAGAGGAGACAGCGGCTCCAGTGTGGATGTCAAAGAACGGGCAGGTCACATGGTCAGCCAGATGTGTCAGAAGATGTGGGAACACAAGCTTGCCCTGCTCTACAAGCCGGGACGAGAGATCGTTGTGGATGAGCAGCTGGTTCCCTTCAGGGGAAGATGCCGCTTTAGGCAGTACATCCCGAGCAAACCGGCTCGGTACGGCCTCAAGGTCTGGGTGGTCTGTGACGTGGAGACGTCCTACGCCTTCAAAATGGAGGTGTACACAGGCAAGGAGGAGGGCCGGCCTGCTGAGAAGATGCAGGGCAAGAGAGTGGTGCTTCAGCTAACGGAGGGAATGACTGGGCACACAGTCACTTGTGGCAATTTTTTTTTACAAGCTTGGGGCTTGGGGAGGAGTTGCTTGGAAGGAAGATGGGCCTTGTGGGGACCATCAGGAGGAACCGGGCAGAGCTTCCCCCCATCCTCCTTAAGACGAAGGGGACGCATATTGCTGTCAGCTACATTCCCTGGCGGGGGAAGAACGTGCTGCTCCTCTCCACTGTCCCCCGGGAGCCATCTGTCAGCAGTGAAGCCCACAAGAAGCCCCAAATGATCCTGGCATACAACAAATGAGTCGACAACCTCAACATGGTATGTGTTTTTCTAATTCTAATTCTTATGCATCATGCACACACTTAATTATTCAGTCGTATCATTCAGTATTTATTGCACTTATGTAATGAGTCATATATTTGGTTGTGATGGGGAAGAATAGACATCAAATATTTTTCTTTTGTCTTGTTTACAGTGTGTTGGCACATACAGTGTGCAGAGGAGGACCTTCCGGTGGCCGATGTAGCTCTTTTATAACATGGTTGATGTGTTGGGATATATTATACATCTTGTGGATGGCAGTCCATCCAGGCTTATGGACACACACACACACACACACACACACACACACACACACACACACACACACACACACACACACACACACACACACACACACACACACACACACACACACACACAATTCTGTTATATTCTTGTGTCTGTGTATGCATGTAGAGTATGTTCTTTTGCTGGAATAAAATGAATTATAATGGAAGTCTATAGGATCTTTTCTTCTTTCAAGTGTGTTACTAATCAATGACATGTCCAAGACTGGTAAAATCCCCACCCAACAAATCCAGTTTGCATTCAGTATTTTGAAAATACCCCCCATTTTGTGTGCGTTTTTAGCCATTCTTTTTCATAGGATCCTCTAATGTAAGGGGTTAAAAGCCTGAAATTAATTGAACATTTGTTATGGATCATCAGAGGAGAAGTAGAATAGAAGATCTATGCAAAAAAAAAAAAAAATGGAAAAAAAATGTTAAGGTATACTATTTATGGTGTTTTTTCCGTGGACATTTTTGTCCTCATCGGGTAAGAGTGTACAGTACCTAAAGTTTGGAAAATGGGATCGCAAAAAAAATTAAAATTCCATTCAAATCAAGTGTGTTACTACTCAATGACATGTTCAAGACTGGTAAAATGCCCAGCCAACTTCTACAGCTTGCATTCAGTATTTTGAAATTACCCCCCCTTTAGCCATTTTTTTCATAGGACCCTATATACTGGCATTTAAGGGGTTAAAAGTCTGAAATTAATTGAATATTTGTTAGTGATCATCAGAGGAGAAGTAGAAAACTGGAAAATAATATTAAAGTATACTATTTTCATGGCATTTTCTCCATGGACATTTTTGTCCTCGTCGGGTAAGAGTGTACATAAGCACCAGGCACATGTTTGTACATTGATCTAATTATATGGTTATTTATTAATTATTCTGTTTATACAATTAACATTAATTGAATGGACCACAGACATTGAACAATAATTCAACGAACAGTTACATTTGGATTATCTGGTTATGGCGTCGCCAATTAGCATGCTAACTTTAGCTGCTAGCGCAATCGTAACATCCGACAGAGGGGGGGGGGGGACGATCGTAACGTCTGACGGTGGGGGGGGGGTCGTAGCGGAAATAAAGGCCTTTGCACACTGAGTCCGTTTTTGTCGTCCGAAATTGCCGCACGTCAAAAAAAAAAATCGACCTCATGTTTTGTCGATCATGTTTACACACCGAGTCCGAAACTTTCTTCCGTCATAAAAAAATTCGGATCAGGTTAGATTTTCTGCATTTTTCGCATCCATGAAAAGCACATCAAAATGGCGACAGAAAAATGTATTTACCTCGTCTCACAGCACAAAGCTTTGTACGACAAATCATCCAAGGACTACAAGGATGCTGAATTTAGGGACGGGTTGTGGCAGGTCATTGCCCAACAGCTCGGGATTGAGGATGGTGGGCATGATCGCGGAAGATAATGTTGATTAGATTGTAGCGATTGTTCTCTGGACAGCTACATGATAGCCTAGCTAACGTCACCCCGTTCATTTCTGCCTTGTTTTCTTTCCTGTCTCTAGTCGAAGCTGTCAAAAAAATGTGGAGAAACTTGCGGGATACATATGTCCGGAATAAAAGAGAAGGTCGGGGCAGGAGTGGACAGGGGGCGAGCAAGAAGAAAATGTGTAAGTATTTTAACATGATGGCTTTCCTTAACGCTTCCACAAGCAAGAGAGGGTAATGTTATTATATCCAGAAACAGGAACAGCACAATGCAGTCAGTTCATAACTCAGTCTGCTTTTAACAGGTCAGAGAGTAATATTGAGGTGGAGGAAGAGGAGGAAGAGGAAGCTGTAGATGAAGACAGTTTACAGGGAGAAAGAGAAAGCGACAGTGGAGAGAGGGAGAACAGCGCTGCCCCTTCAGGTACTACCCACCGTGGCAAGCAGCGAAAGGAGGGAGAGAAGCTGGGAGAGAGCGGTGACAGTCTGGCCAGATATTTTAAGTGGAAAGAGGCAAGAGAGGAAAAAAGAGAGGAGGTGCGAGAGAGAGCGCGACAGCGGCGTCAGGAGATCCAGGAGCAGCAGACGGACGAGGTGTCCGCTTTTCTAACAAGCTTAGCCCCCATGCGACGGCTCACTCACGAGAAACTCTCTTATCTCAAACTTAAGCATGCAGGAGTTGGTTCATGAGGCTACCTTTGGGATGTCAGTGCCTTCGAACGGGGTCTTCTTTCCACAATATCCTCAAGATCAAATGTATACCACTTTGTAATTTTTGTAGGCTATTTTAATGTTTTAACGCCTCGAAGTTTTAAAA
Organism: Trachurus trachurus; assembly: GCF_905171665.1. Taxonomy (NCBI): domain Eukaryota; kingdom Metazoa; phylum Chordata; class Actinopteri; order Carangiformes; family Carangidae; genus Trachurus; species Trachurus trachurus. The sequence goes on from NC_139892.1 coordinate 36,860,020, forward strand.
GTAGGTTAATAATAGCCTCAAATCAGGCACGATGCCTGATGATTATATTTATTACACTTGATTAAAATGTTTATTTATTGTTCACTTGATTAAAATGTTTATTTATTGTTCACTTGATCAAAAATGTTGAAAGGGTTTCGGAATGAAGAGCCGTCTCCGACAACGATAAAGCATTCGCATGATGAGGAGGCTCATCTTGCGGATACCAAATACTCTGAGGTAGTGCTCATGAAGTTGATGCTATAGAGCAGCAAAAGTATTGCAATGGGAAAAAGGTGGCTCGCTCTATTCATTTTTGTAAACAGTAAACTAATGTCAGATGCTGGCCAGCCTAACAACACAGCGTAACCAAAACAAAACGAGCCGCGGAAGTACGTAGGAGATGACCATGGATGTATTATGACTATGACCAAAACAAATGTATTTCTTGCCTCAGAGCACTTCCTACGCGCACTCAACGCGCAATCACTGACAATTATAAGCAGGCGCAGCCCTTGCGGGTAATGACGTCATGACGTAGGTAGATCATTTGGTCCGCTGTCATAATAGCAGTGTGAAAGTGAACCTAACTGGACTATAAGGAAACAATGTAACAAAAAAAGTGTCCATTGTGTCAGGAGTTCCAGACATATTTCCTTATAAGTGTTCAGTGGGATACATACTCACACACAAATTTGTCGCTATTTGTGCCTGCACGTACAGGTACCTTTTTAGCTGAGCTGGCAGTAATTCTAATTTTCCTCGAACTGTGCCACAAACCAGATTCACTCTGCTCCCGAGTCTTCATTTCTAGTTTACTAGCTTGTTCACCATCCATGTCAATGTAAGCCTCATAAAATGTCTTGCATTTTCCACAGCTCAGGTCCTCATCATGATTTTGATGTGGCTGATCATCTGCACCTGGATCTTGGTCCAGTTTACTGCTCTGTTGTTCTGCAGATGGGGTGGCATTGTAACATTTTGCCAGTAGCGTGTTCTCGAGCAGAAATAGTGGTTTTGTTTGGGATTTCTCTACACTCTCTCTGAAGTCTTTGTGGCACTGATAATGTGGGGTGTCTGTTGTAGTCTGGCCCTCATGTTCATCCTCTGCCTTGTGGTGCCTAAAATTGATCTGGCTCAGACGCTTGGGCTGCAGATAATTTCTTAGAGGTCCCTTCATTCCACCATCTGTGCATGCAATCCCTGTCATTCCACTAACCACTGCATTCTGGACCTGAATGAACAACAATCAATATATTTTTCAACCTCAGTGTTCTCTCTGCAATATTCAAAGCTTAAAAAATATAGAAACATGTAATTATTGTATTGGTACGTTAATTTATTTCAGAATTTGCACATTGACTAGGGGGGCAACCGCCATTCCGACATGCCGCCACTCCGACATTAGGCCCTAATTGTCGGAATGGCAACACTTTACCCTTTAATAAACATCCCACCATTCCGACAATTTTCGTCTCCCAAGGTCGGAATGGCGGTATTTTTTTCTCTTTGAAACGTGTTGCCATTCCGACAAATCTTTTAAAAGCCCCCCCCCCCCCCAAAAAAAAAAAAAAAAAAAAAAATAGGCCTAACACTATTTTGCACTAATGATATGCCGGCGCAAAATAGCAGTTTGCCCACGTTTGTCCAGTGCATCTCATTAAAGCACACAGATTGGTCAGATAATTCCAACGGCAGACGATTTCAAAGCCTCAGATTTTAAGCAGAGGGACTCCACAACCTCGTAAACCAACGAAGGAGGAGATAGGCCTTGAACGGGAAGCAGACCGTGCTTTCAATCACACACTCCGAACCCACTTGTTGCACTTAAGAAAATATAATTCAGGGGGGAAAAGGCTTACAAACATGGACCAAAACGGCTCCAAAATACGCACAAAAATCCAAAAGAAACGAAAATTAACTAAAAGATTAACTAAACAGGTCGGTGTTTTACGCATGCCTCTGTGCGTCTGGCACACGCGTCTTGGAGCTCTCCCACATTGGTTTGTGAATGAAAACTACAGATGTTACTGGTTCAAATTTGCGGGGTTTGTCCTGCACTGCAGGATCGCGTGATCGCGTGACTTTTCACCACAACTGTTTTCCTCTAGGTGGCAGCACCGTACTAAATACTGCTCAGACGTTTTGGGGACAATGCTGACAGCCTGATAGCCGCGATTAGGAGTGGCGCTGTTCATGATACAGAATACAAGAGGATGAAAGGAGAACTAGCTGCAGACAGTAAATAATATAGTAGCCTAGTTTTTCAATGACAAAATGTAACGACGGCAGCTACAGTAGACTATAGCCCACGTCTCACTCTCTTTTTTCGGTCATCTGTCTCGTCATCTCCAAAATGTGTTTTTAAAATGAGCCAACTACAGTACTGTGCAGTAGTGCCGCAGATTTCTCACTCCGCACCTTGTTTGAGAGTGCAGCTGGATGATTTCTTGTGAATGAACGGGTCTGTGTCACTTTGGGGCTGGGCGATAAAACATAGGATAAATAACTTTCCCTCGATAGAAGACGCGGCCGATACAAAGTGACACCGTCAGCCATGCAGCCGGCCTGGACTTTTTTATTTTTAATTATGAAGGATCATCTGCGCAGGGCAAAGATGATAGCATCAACAAAACACGGCGTAACACACGCGGCTGTATGGGACAGGCTTTTATTTAATTCAGAACAAACCGCTTAGCAAAAATGGAAAATATAGTCTATAATAATTAATTGATCTGTTGTTTGGCCACTGTTTGAAAATAACCCGAATTATGAGCAAATAATCTGATCCAGAACAGCAGTCATAATCAGACTTCTTCTAAATAAACCTAAACATTAAATAACTGGGTCAGGTCGGACCATGGGGTTATTTTTTCTCTTCTTCTTCACAGGAGAGACTCTGCCCTTTATACATGTGCGTTCAGATTAACAATAAGACAAGCCATGGTTGAGTTTATTGAGTTTTAGCTGCTCAATCTCATTGTTTCAAAGAAAAGGGATTGATTTTTATAACGAAATGAAACGAAAACAATATTATATTGATACATTGTTGTAAAAAAAAATCCAAAAGAAACGAAAATGAACTAAAGAAAATAACTTTCACACACACACATTAAAACAGTGCGATTGGTTGAAAGCTGATAATTAGCCATGTGCTTATAAGCTGATTGGCCGAAACCAAGAACAAAGCCGCGTGAATGGCCAATCGCCATGTGTTAACATTTCCATATTCCGCACATTCTGTGACAAACTGTAAACTGTTTTCTTGTCTGTAACAACATCTATTGCACGTCTGTCCGTCCTGGGTGAGGGATCCCTCCTCTGTTGCTCACCCTGAGGTTTCTCCTGTTTTTCCCTGTTAAAAGGGTTTCCATGGAGTTTTTCCCCAGTCGATGTGAGGGTCTAAGGACAGAGGATGTTGCTACGATGCCATGTAAAGCCCTTTGAGACAAACTGTTTGTAAAAACGGGCTATACAAATAAAATTGCCTTGCCTTGCCTTGCCTTAACGGCCGACATGTAAATCAGCTGTTTCGATGGGCGTTATATGAATAGAGATGTTAATGTGGTACTTAGACCCTCACATCGACTGAGGAAAAACTCCATGGAAACCCTTTTAACAGGGAAAAACAGGAGAAACCTCAGGGTGAGCAACAGAGGAGGGATCCCTCACCCAGGACGGACAGACGTGCAATAGATGTTGTTACAGACAAGAAAACAGTTTACAGTTTGTCACAGAATGTGCGGAATATGGAAATGTTAACACATGGCGATTGGCCATTCACGCGGCTTTGTTCTTGGTTTCGGCCAATCAGCTTATAAGCACATGGCTAATTATCAGCTTTCAACCAATCGCACTGTTTTAATGTGTGTGTGTGAAAGTTATTTTCTTTAGTTCATTTTCGTTTCTTTTGGATTTTTTTTTACAACAATGTATCAATATAATATTGTTTTCGTTTCATTTCGTTATAAAAATCAATCCCTTTTCTTTGAAACAATGAGATTGAGCAGCTAAAACTCAATAAACTCAACCATGGCTTGTCTTATTGTTAATCTGAACGCACATGTATAAAGGGCAGAGTCTCTCCTGTGAAGAAGAAGAGAAAAAATAACCCCATGGTCCGACCTGACCCAGTTATTTAATGTTTAGGTTTATTTAGAAGAAGTCTGATTATGACTGCTGTTCTGGATCAGATTATTTGCTCATAATTCGGGTTATTTTCAAACAGTGGCCAAACAACAGATCAATTAATTATTATAGACTATATTTTCCATTTTTGCTAAGCGGTTTGTTCTGAATTAAATAAAAGCCTGTCCCATACAGCCGCGTGTGTTACGCCGTGTTTTGTTGATGCTATCATCTTTGCCTTGCGCAGATGATCCTTCATAATTAAAAATAAAAAAGTCCAGGCCGGCTGCATGGCTGACGGTGTCACTTTGTATCGGCCGCGTCTTCTATCGAGGGAAAGTTATTTATCCTATGTTTTATCGCCCAGCCCCAAAGTGACACAGACCCGTTCATTCACAAGAAATCATCCAGCTGCACTCTCAAACAAGGTGCGGAGTGAGAAATCTGCGGCACTACTGCACAGTACTGTAGTTGGCTCATTTTAAAAACACATTTTGGAGATGACGAGACAGATGACCGAAAAAAGAGAGTGAGACGTGGGCTATAGTCTACTGTAGCTGCCGTCGTTACATTTTGTCATTGAAAAACTAGGCTACTATATTATTTACTGTCTGCAGCTAGTTCTCCTTTCATCCTCTTGTATTCTGTATCATGAACAGCGCCACTCCTAATCGCGGCGATATGTGATACATAATCATCAAGTCATAAAGCAAGACAGGCTTTATCATATTACAATAGTTTCTGTGATTTAGGCAGTGTATACAGTAGTTAGTTCTAGTTTAATAGCCTAGAGTTTAAGCTGTGGATTACTGCACAGATCACTGAGTCATCCGCCTGTCGTCCTCCGTTCTCACAGATGCCACCTGGCGGTTGTTTTGGCACATTGAGGCTTTTCATTAAAACCTCTTGTCTCGCCAAAGAAAAAAAATGCATGAGTCTTGTGCCGTCTCGCGTGGACCACGCGTGAAGTCCGCAAATTTGAACCAGTAACATCTGTATATGTTCAGCTCCCCTTACATGTGAAATGTATTACTTATTATTATCTAACGATATGGACAGTGCCATGGATTTATCAGTGAAGAGTGAACTGCTGATATTTTGTAGTGCTGAAAGACAGCGGAAGCGCTGTCCGCTGTCTCGGTGCTGAAGAGAGAGAGAGAGAGACTCTGTACGCAACGAAATGTCATTTTACATGTAAGCGGAGCTGAACAGGCAGATGCGTAAAACACATATTTTGACTACTTCATGCTGTTGCTATTTTTTTTCAAGTTACCTTTCGTTTCCTTTGCATTTTAGTGCGTATTATGAAGCTGTTTGTAAGCCTTTTTACCAGGAGTAAATTCCCCAAAGTTGCAACAACTTGTAGTGATCCACTGGGTTTTGCCTGGCCAGCCTGGGTAGTTGATTTGCAGGTTTTTTTCATTGTGTATTAGGCCAGGGAAATGATCAATTATCCTTGTGGTTTGTGCAAGGGGACGTGCGGACCTTTAATGAATGAATGAATGTTTCTTTTTTGCTGTAAGTTGTGTGCGTAATGCGTAAAAGTGCATTAGTGGGACCGAGGGTTTAAATGGGGAAGTGACGTGGTGAGAGGGGAGGAGAATGAGAGACACGGTCGGCGTTTGGACGGCTGGCGTGGCGGCAATTCCAAAGCGGCATAGTGGATTATTTTTCCTTTTGGACACTGCACGGCCGGGCCGTTCTCAGCCAAGCGGGACGAGGGAGAGGACTGGTGTGGTCACCTGGCGGAGCCGCGGCGTCTCTCCCGTGTGGACAGCACTGGCGTAGCCACGGGTGTGCCAGGGTGTGCCAGTGCCACCCACAGAAGAAGCTGGCACACCCAAAAATTTGATGCATTTTTTGTTTTTGTTATAGTCTATAGCTACTAACATGTTATCGATCAGTCAATACATTTGTAAAAATTGCCGTCAGGTGATGCGTTGCGACACCTGCACCGGCTCACGGAGAAACTGGACTAATGGAATAATTAACGAGTTCAAGGCCAAACCACGCCGTCTCGCCCTTTAAATTGAGAGCTGCGCAGTAGTGCGCACAGGTAAACAGCGATATCGTTGTCCTCTTCTGCTTTGCGATATAAAACCATCAGGCCAGGCTGTTACATAATCATATGTGATGAATGATGAGCCCAGTTGTGTTCAGATGGTTATATAGCTTTGTTGATCATGCGATCAAAGTCATTTAAGCGCCGTTACGCACGCCGCACCTCTCTCGTCCAGTGCGCTCCTCTCCTCTCCTCCCTCTCCAGTACCTGGCTGCTCAGCTCTAGGACCGGGACTGGGGCGTCACCGCCGCCTTCACTCCGTCCGTGACCCCTCTGGTCAGCGCGTTTAGACCCGAGTGGCCTGAGTGTCCCACCTGAGCTCTGTGCCATAGCGCGCAGCTCCAGCTCAATGAATGACAGCAGGTCTCCCAGTTACCTGCTCAGCTGCTGCTCAACACTGGCCAGAGCAGCTCTCCCTCGTTTGCTGAGGTTTTATTATAAACTAAAATCTTCTTTTGTTCTTTGCCGCATACCTATATCTCCCCATCTTCTCTTCACTTCATCTCTTCTCTTCTTGTTTTACCAACCACATTTTAACTTTCTCATAGATAATCTCCCACGTTTCTTCTGCTGCAGCTCCACAATTTTTCCACAATATTTGTCCCTCTCTCTTTATTAATGCGTCGGATCAAATTTTTATTCTGCGTTTGTATCCATCCAGCTCTCTGTCCACACTCTCCATGGCGGAACCGGTTACGCGCAAAACCCTCATTTAAATGCATGCGGTTTGCGCGTGTTGTCATTTAGCGTGTTACTCAGATCACTTATTGTGTGTGCGCTAACCAGACACGCAAAAGTGTTTTTTTTTTTATGACTTTGTTATTGATTTATTTGAGCACGTCATATGTGTGAATGTTTAGACCTGTTGTACTGTTGACTATAAGAGCAGTTACTAAGCAGTTTTTTTTTACTCAGGGTTGCATATAGATTAGAAGATAAGTATGATCATACAGGCTTGCCATGATGCGACTGTTAAACCCAAGTTATTATGTGCAGTCTATGTCTGATGCTTGTTAAAGGCCTATGGCTTATTGAGAGCGAATAACACATGGTTTGTTATTACTGATGAGAACGCACACAACATATAATGTTGGAATTCTTTTGAATATTTATGGAGGTGTAACGCTCAGTTTGTTGAAAATAAATTTGGCACACCCAGTCTTTGCAGGTGCACACCCAATGTCTTTTTTCTGGCTACGCTACTGGTGGACAGTAGGACAAACAAACTCTCTCTCACTCACCAACACACACACACACACACACACACACGGACAGTGAAAGTGGGAAGGGGGGGGGGGGGGGGGGGGGGCTTTCTGTTGATCTGTGTGTAATTGTTTATTATATACACACACCCTAACCACCGCTCGGAGTAACGCACATTTCCTTATGGAAATTAAAGCCTTGTCGGAATGGCGGGACGAAACTGTCGGAATGGCAGGACGTTTACATGTCGGAATGGTGGTATGTCTGAGTGGTGACATGTCTGAATAGTAGAATGTCGGAATGGCGATATGTCGGAGTGGCAGCATGTCGGAATGGCAGCATGTAACCCATTGACTATATGAAAATGGTACACTTCACTAGCATAGCATACCTTCCAGATGATTGCTGCTGCATGACCACAAGATTTTCCCAACCCTGCTATACAGAAACAGCCTACGGTTTCGATCACATTGGCTCTTGTCATGACCCACGCCAGATGTTTAGGTTTGTTGGTGCTCTGACTTGGCTCAACTTCAGCTTTCAAGAAAGTAAACACTCCCTCCTTTCTACACATTAATTTCCCTATTTCCTTTCTATGTAGGATAGTTATACTCCTCTGTGCTTTTATAATTACGGAGTTCCTCGCCATCAACACCCTCACTAAAAACAAAGTAATTGACTATGTCAACGTAGCTAACGTCGGGCCACTGCTTTAAGTCATCCACCCATTCCGTTACAGTAGACGGATGAGGCACTTTCTCTGTACCATCGTCTTTTACAAAATAATCCGATCCATGGATCCATCTTCGAGATTTGGCCATTTTACGCATTTGTGTCTTTAAATCACGGAGAAGGAATTTTGTTCTGTTACGACTGGCCTGGCTAAAGTTATATGGTTTTGCCTTTGACTTCCAATGTGGTACTGTTATGCTTCGAAGCTTCGTTCGTTGCCATGGTAATCAGGCGTAACGGTCACGCACCCCTCCCGGCCGTCGAAGCTTCGATTTTGATCGATTTTATGTCCGCGAAGCTTCGATTATCAAAATATGATCGGGTCAGCCCTAAAAATTACATTCTGCGTGTAATGAATCTATGAGTTTCACTATTGGAATTGAACTACTGAAATAATTTTTTCCCATGATATTCTCCTTTATGAGATGCTCAGTGTATTATAAATTTACCATGATAACGTATTTCATATACATGCCCATAATTATCAATATATATTGTCCCATTTTTGTCTGTATTTAATTCTGTACTAAATTAAGTTGCAGTTTTATGTTAGTATAACTGGGCTGAGTGTAGTGTCTTAGCAACAAGTGGATGGGTTCATGTAGACAGACAGACGTATGCTGCCATGAGCTAAATTTGGGTCAAATGTTTTACACTTGAAAAAATAAAATTTGAAGCTGAAATTTCAAGTTTTGGTCTTGAATTTTGAAAAATACATCAACATATTCAAAATTAAATTAAATGTAAAAAAAAAAAAAAAAAAAGGTTAAATATAATTATAATCCACTCTGGTTATTCTTTTCTCACTTTGATATTTGGGATCCTTTTTCTTTCAGTTGCATGTTTTATCTTTTCAGATTCAGATCCTTTTTTTTCTTCTTGTTTTTTTTACAGTTTCAAATCTTTTTTTCAGTTTCAGTTTCAGACTTTTGACCCTGATCTAGCATGGGGGGCGTGGCATTACCTGAGAGGGACGTGGCATCATGACACACAGCCAAGGGGGCAGTTGTTGGTCTGAGAAGTGAAGTTCACTTCCGCGTTCAAAAAACTGCAATCCCCTGGGCTTCCTCTGGGGGCTGGTGTCAAAGCAGCATTTCTCCATAGACCCCCATGTTAAAATCACCGACTTTACATCCTCAGTAAACATGTTAAAAGCCTGGTGTCAGAACGTTTTTTGGTCTCAATCGATAGTTTCTACCCCCGCACACACTCTGAGGGGGGTGAATTTTTTTTTTTAACTCTACCGTTTTACTGTTATTAGGTTAAAACTCTGGCCAATTAGGGCGCGGAAACGTTGAGTGACAGGTCCGGAGCGGTCTGTGGACAGCTGCTTGGAGGCCAGTGGGCGGGTTCTCGGCCGGCCAATCCAACATGGCGCTGTTCAGGCCGCCATATTTGAGTCACAAAAACGACTCCCCAAAACCAATGGGTGTCATGGATGCTACGTCCATATTTTTTACAGTCTATGCACACAGCTCAACCAAGAGGCTAGAGAGGCTACAGACCTTCCCCTATCACGTTGCCTTCAGGGAACGATTCATCTCCACACGTTATGGCCGTGAAGGTATTCAAATTCTTCTGCCAAATAATTTTTGTGGAATAAAAAAATAAAAGTACATTACAATAGGAGGCGATAAAACGATCTCCAATCGGGATCGCGATTATGATTACTGGCTATAATTTCCCCAATATCACACAGCAGTAATAAATGCAGCACAAGCCTGTCAGTCTGCCGTCTGATGCACCGCCTCCTGCCGTGAGTGTCGTTTGTTTGAGCTGCAGCAGCTGCAGCAGCTAAAGGGAGGAAGGATAAAGTGAAACTTGGAAAAAAGGGGAGGAACTGAGTGGAACTCAACTCAACTCAACATCATGTCAAAGTAGCCACACGGACCTGCAGACACGACCACAGACTGGTGTTAGAGAGACAGAGAGAGAGAGAAAGAGAAGGGGAGGGACAGAGTGAGACAGGCAGGAAGTGGAACTCCTCCACAGACTTTTAACTGCTCTGACTTTAAGCTCTGAGCCACACTGCACAGGACCCTCCTCTTATATCAACCTACTGTGAATCGTACCGGTGAAGTGAAGGGAACATCTGTATGGGAACCTGAACCACAATATACACGGTGAGTAAATGCTTGTTTTAAGATCTAGATGAATGAAACCAGCAATTAATGCTTCCATTTAATGACTCTGATGAATGTAGATTATTTTAAATGGACTGTAAATGTGTCATTGGAAGTCAAGAGGTGGCAACAGGAGACACTGAGTGGCTGAATGGTTTATTTTAAATCACCTGCTGCTGCTTTGCACAACACACACACACACACACACACATTTATATATTAGCACTGAATTAATATGAAAGTTCATGATGACCCATGAACTGTGGTGCGAGTCAACAGCCTGACTCACTGTGCTCGGCCCACCCAGTCAGTCACTCAGCTCTGACCTGAGGACAAGGTCAGATTCCACATTGACAAAGTGCTGTCGTTATTCTCACAATGAATAAACTAATAAAAATGGATGATGTCGGATTTAGTATTTCATCTCCAAAATGACGACTGGCAGAGAAGAGAACAGCATCTGTATTGTTTAAAGAATTCACATTCCTTTGTAGATTCAAGTTCATAGAGCATCAGTAAACTGTAATTGTAAATCAAAATCAGAAACTATAGCTAAAATAAAAACATAAACAAAAAACCTTATGTTTGGTACACTCTGGGAATAAGAGAAACTTGGGAAATGTCACATAATGTAAAGCATGTACAGGAGAGAACTATATCTATATATACTCTGTTGCTCATAAAGTTGGAATAATTTTGTTTTCAGACACATTCCTCTTTTTATTCCTATTATTAAGGATAATTGTGGTTTATATATTATATTATAGGGGTGATATAAAGGAACCTGCAAAAACATATAAGTCAATTCGCTCATTGATTAATCATCCCATGATTTCAGCTGTAACTACATTGAATCCTACCTGAAATCATAAATACTATTAGTTTATATTATATATTATATAAAACTATATTCGTTTTTTCATGAGGGGGTTGGAAATGTTCTCATATCATATTCACTCTGACAGAGGAAGCTGTAAACAGGAAGAGCAGCTGGTTGTCAGTGATGGTAAACCCTGAAACCACAGCGCTTAATCAGCATGTGGTGGTTTATTTATTCGTGTTGGTGTTTTTCAGCTAAATGGACATTTCTATCACACCTTTCTGGTCTCTACAACAACACAGAACTCGTTACATGACTATGGGCTGGGGTGGTGGTCTTTCCCATCAACACTTTGACATCGAACCAGGGTTGCCAGGTCCATGGTTTTCCTGCAGAATTGGGCGACTTCTCAAATGTTTCCACGGGTAAAAAAAAAAAAAAAAAAAAAAAAGTTTGCTGACAGACCTACCTTAGAATAATGCCAGCTGAGTTTTACTTGCTTGGCCCATGTGCACTAAGGGCGTTATTTTAGCATGGTTTTAGGTATTTTGTATAAGAAAACCTCGCTTCATCTGTTTAATCATTTCTGATATGGATAGAAAATTCTTTTTTGGATGCAGATTTCTTTTTAAATCCTGTTTTAAAATGATGAAACACAATATTGATGTTGCCACAAACACACACCTGCACAGCTGGCTTCACTTAAAGGGACAACGAGGAGTTTTGGAAAAGCGAAGTGTTTCCACACTACATTTATGAGCCTCCGCGCGCACCGTAAAATTATTTTGACCGGCGCAAGACGGACTCATGTTTTCATTCATCAAGAATTAAAGTCAGAGGTTGGAAGACGATCACATACCGTCGTAGTTCCGACCATAAACGGCGATTCAGCTGCGTTATTCTCATGACTCGTTGCGAAACCGAAAGTAAAAAACGCTGGTCGGCTCGACCAGCATCTCCGCCACCACTAATAATAACAATAACGATGGAGACAAAACGATATATTTATCGAAAATGGGCCCATTAACAAGTGTGGATAGCGGAGATTCATCCACATTAACGTGAGACTTTTTTATAACCGAATAGAAACTCCTTGTTGTCCCTTTAACCGTGGATAAAAAAGAAAAAAAAAGCTAACACTTTATAATAAATACACACTATTAAGCAATAGTCAAGCATACTGAACAAAAACACATGAATAACCATTAGTATGTAGTTTATAAACACAGTTAAAAATGTTTTACTCATCATTGATAAGCACTAACTGTATTACTAACTACATAGGCTATTCATGCATTATAAAAGAAGAACTCGGTATTTATTCATGCTTAACTAATGCTTAATAGTGTGTACTTATTATAAAGAATTATGGAAAAAAAAACTATTCATGCAATTCACAAATCGTTGGCATTAAACATGATTCAGCAGTGAAAAACTGACATTTAATTGTTAAGCAACATGTTGAGTCGTGACATTTAAACCTGACTCAGTTTGTATTTAGGTGCAACAACTCTCTTAAGTAATAATATCATATGATTATTACTATGCTCATTTTTCCAGTAAATTCTAGCTCCTAAAATGACTTCATTCAAACAAACACCCTGGTGTCACAGTGAGCTAGAAGCTGTTTTGTTTAGCAAATGACTGATGTTCTAATTCTGTCCCCCTGAACCCAGCAGCTCCTCCTCAAAGGCTTACAGAGGATCGTTGCATCACTTCCTTATCAGGTCATCTGAAGGGTGACAAAAGCAGAAGTTGCTTTTCTGCTGTAGATCAGCATCGTCCACACAAAAAGTAGAAGTTGGCGTCAAAAAGTACATTGGAAAGTAAAGGTAAGACTAAGACAGAAACTTCACTTTAAAATGTTTTGTTTTTTTTGGTTCAAGATGCATTAGCTGTTCAAAAAGCTCCATGTCCTCGTCTCACTCCTGTTGCCACAAAAATAACCTTGAGACCCCATGATGTTTCACACTGCACTCCCCTCAGGACAGACCTCACATTTTTAGGGTAGATAAATCATCTGTGTGTTGTTTGTTTTGCACAACATGGTGATGAACAAGCTGGAGCCGCCTCTAGGGCAACGCTTCAAGCACTTCAGGCCTCTGATTGCTGGGGGCAAAAAAAAGTCAGCAGTTCTTTGGTGCTGTGCAGATTTTCAGATAAAACTTGCACCCAAATTAGCTGAGTCTCTACCCCACACAATAGAATTTGTTAACTGCAATCAAGTGTAGTATCGTGATGTGGCCAAACACTGAATGTATGTCTAAAAATGTTGTCAGTCAGAACAGGTTTTACAGGAAAGAAAGACTGAGCGAGAGTTTCTATGTTATGAGCCTAAAGTCGGTAACACTTTACAATAAGGGTCCCTTAATTAACGTTAGTTAGTACATTATTAAGCATTAATTAATATATTAACAATCATTATTATGTATTACTTAGGATTAGGAAACAGATTAATTAATGTAGCCTATTAGTAAGCAGTTAATTAATGTTTACTACTCAAAGTTAGTTAATAAATTCAAAAATTGAATAATGTAATTAGTTATCATTATGTATGCATTACTCAGCATTAATTAACACATTAGTTTATGTATTAATGCTTAGTAATGTACTAACTAACGTTGATTAAGGGACCTTTATTGTAAAGTTTTACCCTAAAGTCTTCTTACTGTGGGCATCACAGCTACTTAATGTAAAATAGTGACCTCAACATAAAGACAGGAGATCAGAGGACATAATGTTCTTTAAGATATGAGCTGTTTCCGGGACTTTTCTTCGGCAGTTTTATTATCTAGAGTCTGATCAGCACAAGAAGTGTCAGTGTTGGGTTGAACCTCTCCTATGGTCAACTGGAGAAACATTCATCCAGCTGAGGTTACAACATCCAGACTGGTTTGGGTCAGGATGAGGGCTAAAAATAATTGAGTCAGTAGAGGAGAACAAAAAAAAAAACCCACCCAGTGTCGTCGTCCTCCTCTGTCTGCTGACTGTATATGTCCTGTTATTATAGGAGTGGATGAAGGACTGAGTGTGTGTGTGTTGGACTGGGATGAATCAGAAGTAGGAGGGAAGTGTGTGTGAACAGAAGTGCAAGATGCTTTTTATTTGTGCACGTGGCCCAGTGTAAACAGAGCACTGCATGCTCAGTCCATGAACATGAAAGGCTCCTGTGGGGAGTTAACAGGGAAGTTCAGCAGAGCAGGACACACAGACACTTTTTGGGACTCCTTTGTTGATATGTGAATGTAGAAGGAGCCATTGTGAGAACAAGTCTAAGGGACTAAAGTCACTGTCCTGTACTGTAGATTTACCAAAGGTCCATTCGTATCACCAGAGTTATGACAGTCCATCCTCAAGGAACATGCATGACTCAAACTACGGTAAATTCAAAAGCAAACAAAAGCCTATGGCTTCTATTTTGCTTCAACTGCAGAACTGAACCGGCTTATATTTCATGCATATTTCATTTCACACTTTTTTTTTTTATTCAGCAAAGATGGTAACAAAGTGAATTTAACAATACTTGCCCTGCAGCGGTTGGTGCCACAAATACAGAGCCATGCATGGCTCTGTATTTATTTGGAAGAAGTTTAATACTGAATACTAAACTAAATCAATGAAATGCTGTTCGGACTTCACTAAAGGTAGGGAGTCTTCAAACTGAATTGGGGAGAATCTAAGTGATGTCCATGTTGACTAAAGTTTGGACAATTGGCTGTAACAGTGGCACCAAACTCAAATGGGCGATCTAGTAGGCTTTGAGAGGATTTGTACATTCACCAGAAAATAGACCCAGCCCCTGATTGAGATCAGCCTTTTTATTTTCTCAAACCTGTAGCCAGACCCGGCCAGTACAGGGGGCCGGAGTCTGTCTAATTTACTGTAATTTCATCACAATCCATACAATTGTTGTTGTGACCTATTTATGTAAATGAATGCCTGGTGGTGGTCCAACTGTGAGCACAAATCTCTACAGCAAATTGTGCTGTCGAGAAAAAAATCTAAGTCAAGAGGATCTATCCTCTGGAACCATGAATGCCTGCATGCTAGTTAGCAAACTCTTCTTGTCACAGGTGATGACACACAACTGGAATAAATGACAACAAAACATTTAATTTAATCCCAATAAATCCTGAATGCATAACCCTACACAACATGGTAACTGTGCAAGATTTAGTACGTAAAGATAACAAACAACCCAGATTAAGGGAAGAAACATACACCTGGTTCCTCAGCCTGAGTCTGGACCATACTGAACACTGACACATCTGGTTCCACATCCAGCTGTGGCTGTTGGGCCAGAATATGATACACAATGTACTGGGCCAGAGGAAAACAAGAAGTTTGGGCCAGATTCATTTTGCTGCATCTCATATTCTTGAAGCCAGACAAAGGTGATCACAGAGATTTCAAGGCAATCCATGCAATAGTTTCAATCTGGACTGAAGGACCAGCTGAGCACTGAGTCATGCTGTGTTTATGGGTAAAAGTACAAATTTGTAGTGACTGATATGTAATCTGTGCTTTATATATGCTGTGAGTATGTTTGTGATGATGAACATGATGTGTTTTTGTGTTTTCAAGGAATGGATCAGCTCAACTCCACCCACCTCCCGAGCAGCAACCGATCAGGCTTCGGCAGCACCTTCACCGACCAGGTGCTCCCTTCGTTCTACTTGGCGATCTGCATCGTGGGGATGTGCTTGAACGGCATGGCCGCCTGGATCTTCTTCAGAGTGCCCAGTGACTCGGGTCTGGTGGTCTACCTGAAGAACATGGTGGTGGCCGACCTCCTCATGCTGGTCACCTTCCCCTTCCGGCTGGCGGCTCAGCTGAATCTGGGCGGCTGGCGCATCCACGTCATCAACTGCCGCTACACGGCCGTGCTCTTCTACTCCTCCATGTACGTGGGGATCCTCTTCATCGGCCTCATCAGCCTCGAACGCTACGTCAAGATCGTCCGTCACACCTCCTCCTCTGCCTGCAGGTCCAGGCTAGGCGGGGCGTCCCCGCTGCACCTCCTGCAGAGCGTCCGGTTCGCCCGAGTTCTGGCGTTCTTCACGTGGAGCTTGCTCCTCCTCTGCGCGCTGCCCAACGTCCTGCTGACCAGCCAGTTGGCTACGGAGGAGAACGCTCTGCACTGCATGAAGCTGAAGACACCGCTGGGTGTGCAGTGGCACCGGGTGTCCTCGCTCTTCTGCGTGTCCTTGTTCTGGGTGACGCTGCTGGTCCTGGCCTTCTGCTACTCCTCCATCGCCCACAGGGTTTACCAGTCTTACCGCCGCATGCGACGCAACAGCAGCGAGGCCTGCCGCAAGTCCAACCGCAGCATCTTCAGCATCCTGGCCGTGTTCTTCATCTGCTTCGTGCCGTACCACGTCTGCCGTGTGCCGTACACCCTGAGCCAGATGCCGGAGTCGGGTTTCAGCTGGGACACCCGCTTCGTGCTGTTCCAGCTGAAGGAGGCGACGCTCTTCATGGCGGCGCTCAACGTCTGCCTCGATCCCATCATCTACATCCTGATGTGCCGGAACTTCAGAGAGTCGCTAATGAGGAAACTGTCAGGCAGAGAGAGGAGGAGGTCCCTGACCACCGCTCAGAGCCTGAGCAACATTTAGGAGAGGAAAGGAGGCAAGGAGAGGAGACCAGAGGAGGAAACAAGGAAATAAAGTTTTTTTTTTTTTTTTTTAAAGGAGGAAAGAAGAAGAGGAAACAGGACATCAGGGGATATTTTCGAAACCATGAACACAATCATTAAAATAAACAATATGACCTCAGGTGACCCACTTCCTGGGTTTTTGACAGCTTTCAATTGTGTTTTCATCATCAGATTGAATTTGGTGTTTTGCCATGACTGAAAAATGTTCAAACTTGGTTTGTTTTGAATCACATTGAATCAAAGTGGCATTTAGAAATGATAGAAAACAGGAAGTTGGAGATAAGTGTAACAACTCGGTCTGTTTTCAGGAAGCAAATTATTGAATCTTCAACTGACAGATTCTAAGATTGACAGGACTTGACATTAATTTAGTTCTTTATCAGGTCTCCATTAGTGAAGCTGGATGTTATTTTTAAGAAGGGTAAGTGCAGCAACAATGCAACAAATTGCATTTACATGCAGTAATGTGATACTCAGCAATGGGCCTTATTACACAATGATGTACATAGAATGCTAATAGTATAATGGCAGTGAAAAAACAGAATACTGTATATTAACAAATGTGATGTATATAATACATGGGATTTACTTACTTTCCGTTTTGTTTTATTTATTATTTAAGAGCGAAAGAAAGGGACTGGAAAAGAAAGGAGGAAGCCTTTGCTGATATGGAAGTGAAACTGGAGTGTGATGAGTGGGCATCAAACCTGTGCACCAGACTTTGCAGTCGTGACCGGTTTTCCTCCAGCGTCACGTTACTGTGACTGATCCACGGTTCAGTGGATTCAGCTGATTTGGTTTTAGTGGCTCCGAGGTCACATGAAATGCTCTTCTCTCTCTGGTGCTTGAGAAAACTGTAACAGCTGTACTTTTGAATTGAGGATGTGTTAGGATCAAATCTGGTCCTCCAGTCACACATTGACACGAGTTATATTTAATCTCACAGGTTCAGTCAGTCAGCAAAGCCACTGAACCTTTGGCCTCAGGTGTCAGGAACCACAGCTGTTGTGTTTTTGCAGCTGGAGACCTGGGCAAAGATTCCCCCTGAGGAACAATGTATGTTCCTATTAAAATATGTATATTTTGAATATACCATAGAAATCAGGTGTACTTAAACAGCAACATTTAAAAGGGTAATGAAATTATAAGAGAGTACACACATGTTATAATAAACCTACGTGTAAAATTCTACAAAGGGCACAATTCAAATTCACAGGCCTCGGACAAAGAGAGTTTCCTTTGAAAACAATATTGCAGCCTTATTATCATTGGTATTTCAAATACCACCGATTGTTAGCATAGTAAGCCAGTAATTATATTAGTATTGGACATTTAACCTTTTACCGGTAACCTTTCAACAATTTTACAATACATGTAATAAGCTTCTTTCTTTGTGTCTTTAGTTATTGAATATTTATTCACTAGTACCTCTGCTTTTAACCCCTTCATCTTAACATTTAGACACAATCCTTTTTTTTTTTTTTCATCATCACTGGCAGTGGAGTTTGTTGCACTTTGAGATGAAGAACGTTCCTGGAGAATTCTGAGTGTAATGACACTAGACTGAACGATGGCACAACTATACAGAAACAGGTGTAAAATGTAAAATACACTCTAACCACCAGAGGGTAGCGTAATATCACATATCATAGACACTTAAACAGGAATCAGATGTATCAAGTATTAAGGCGAAGACAATATCACAGACTGTTGGTCAAATGTTCTCTTAAAAAGACTGGACATTCAGAAAGATGTTGTAATGAATTGAAATATATGATGTGGCACTCATCACATCCACGGCACAGTGAACTTGTAAATGTAAATAAATAAACATCATGCCCATGCCATTTCTTTGTCTCTCTTTTATTGAAGCAGCAGCAACAGTACTTTCTTAAATGTGACAGCTCAGTAACACCTTGACTAAACTACTTCAAATTTGGCACAAACACTCCTTTGGACTCAAAGATGAAGTGGCCAAAGGTCAAAGTGAATGTGAATCTGAAACTTAAA
This sequence comes from Trachurus trachurus, assembly GCF_905171665.1. NCBI lineage: Eukaryota > Metazoa > Chordata > Actinopteri > Carangiformes > Carangidae > Trachurus > Trachurus trachurus. The sequence goes on from NC_139892.1 coordinate 36,878,736, forward strand.
AAGTTGGTTATGTTATCTGCAACAGCTTGTGTTTCTACATCCATGTGCATGTCCTACTTAGTTAGAATTCTTGATCAATTTCACCACTGAACTGAAAAGCTCATATTTGAGCACAATGGCTTTCTGGAACAACCGACCTCACCCCTTAATTGGGTTATTTGGGGTTCACTTAGTTCTTACTAGAGGACAATCATAGTATTGCTTTCCTCACACTCAGGCAGCTGATTTTGATCAGATGGAAGGACTGCAAACCCCCAGCAATTACACATCGGATCAAAGATGTACTTTATTTTCTCAAACTTGAAAATATAGGACAGTCATAAAGGTTCAGCAAGTATTTACAATAAAACTTGGGTACCTTTTCTTGAATACAGTATGTGAAGGCTCACATCACACTGTACTTAGAATAAGATGTATGCTCCACAGTGTAAGGCTATATGATTGATTAGCATAATAGTATTTTTTTTTAAGTGGCTACTCTTCCCTACCCTAAAATGTGATTCTTTTTTTTTTAAAATATGCAATTAATTATTTTTACCTGTCTGTCAAATTGTCTTTTTTGTGTCTCTTACCCTCATTGTATATCAGTTTCTATAGCTGACACAAAAAAATATCACAGATTTGCTCAAGCTGTAATGTCCATACCGAACTGAAATAAAACATAATGTTAAAAAAAAGACAATGCATATAAGACAGTTAATAGTCCTGTCTCTATGCCTCCAATTGATCATGTGCCCTGTATAGTTGTAGGTATTGTTTCTATATTTTGTGATCAAGTGATTGCAATGACCACTGGAGGGCACTAGACTACAAGCATGATCACAACAAAGACATATTATGGTAATCCAGTTACCACAACTAACATTGCCCCACTGTTACCTGCATCACTGCTGCCTGAGGGAGATACACCTGATGAATCCAGATAAACTTCCTCAATCAAAAGAAATGGGAATGTTGTTGCTGAAACCTGACACATACATGGCATCCAGACCATCCAGTCTAACACCTGATAATTTATTCCTGGGCAGCACGTGAGCGAACCTCTTTTACATGTCAGCACAAGTGTTTTATAACAGATAAATGCATTAAATCATATACAGTGGGTATAGTGTTTACATAGAGTGTTTCCTCATGGTGAGTGAGGATCCTGTTGCACAACATCCTCATCTTCTGGTCGTTTGGCGTCATGTCATTCAGAACAGGAATGTGTAGTAGATTTATCTACGTGACGGTTAGATCATGACCCCAACAGAGCAGTGCCTCCATAACCTCAACTAAGGGTTTTTGTTGCATCACCTGTCCTACAGGATGTTGCCACAGTTTGTCATAACCACAATCTTTAATCAATCAGTTAAGAACTGCACTGACTGAACTTCATGAATGCTGAAAAAGCACTTTTTTTTAAAGGTACGGTGGGCATAGATGTGTGTGTGTCTGCTCCTCTATCTCACTCTGATCATTTATTTTGAGTTATTTATTGTAAGATGCCATTTATCGATTAATCAGTGATGCAATCCAGTTTTGTCACTTGGCAACACAGCAGACTGTGAACCACCACTGATAAAAGAGGAGCAATGATAACTCATTTCTCATTTATTTAGTTTAGTTTAGTAAACTTTACTGTATTATCTCCCTGGGGGGCAATTTGCCGTGCAGCCAGTAAAACAACACAAAATAGAAGGATACAAACAGGGAACTTTTCATTCACATATCTATTAAAAAGAAGAACCCAGTATAAAAACATTACATATTACATGTGAAAAGGGACACCCTAGGAAGCTTTTGAGAGGGGCCCACTCTGATCTAACCAGTGACTGAATAAGTGAATAACATATAAAATATAGGCTCTTTAATATGTACAAGAAACCAAAAACACACACTTCACCATTCACCATCATAGCAGTGTTAATTTATGAACTGGAACTGGATGGGAGCATCAGACGAGACTCTGTGTCGCTGCATCATTTAGAGGCTGCTCCTCTTTTTCCACAGAGTTTGGACACACACACACACATCCTTGTAATGTTATCTTTGTGAGGACACTCGTTGACGTAATGTATTCCCTAGGCCCTTACCCTATAACCTTAACCATCCAAAACAAATGCCTAATATAACCCATTACTCTTAACCTAATATAAACCTAATTATAACCTAAAGTCTTAACCCTCAAACAGCCCTTGGAAAAAAAAAAGTGAGGACCGGCCAAAATGTCCTCACTCTGTTGGTTAAAAACTCTCGCCGGTCCTCACAACGTAGTAAGTACAAGAACACACACACACACACACACACACACACACACACACACACACACACACACACACACACACACACACACACACACACACACACACACACACACACACACACACACACACACACACACACACACACACACACACACAGAGTCGGAGGTGTTCTCCAGTAACTCCAGGAACATACCTCGACTGTCGCATGTGAATTTATGACTTGCAAATGAGCAGAAGCGCCACACAGTGAGAGCACAGAGCTTTTTCTCTGCAGCTCTTCCTCCTCCCTCCCCCCACACCCTCTTCTTCCTGATGCGATCGCAGAGCAGGAGGAAGTCAAATTGTTGTTTTTTTTCCCCCATCAGATCTTCACTGACAGACACAGACAAACAGGTGAGTGCTGCAGGTGACTCTGCTCTTCTTATTTCTTAATGGTACTTGTACTAAACATTCATTTCATTTTCCTGGGCTGTAAATACTATGAATGACATTCACACACATTAGAGTCGTTAAAGGTGGAATATCAGCATTTTTGAGTTTGTTAACTTATTTGTTTAGTTGCAGTGGCTTGCCGCTGACTACCAGCAAAACAAGGTAGAACAACACATAAAAGTCCTGAAATCATGGTGTAAACTCATTTACATTTACATTTTTTAAATATATATGTTAAAAAAACAACTTTTGGCACACTGTGTACATGTAGTGAAGTACTTCTTTAACTTGAATGCAGAACTTGAAACAATGAGCGTGTCATCACTCATTAATTATTCATGTCAGAGTGTGGATTAGGGTTAGAGATATGGGAGTTCATTCTCTATAACAATAAATAAATCTCTGTATGTGAGTGTTTTGATAGGAGTCTATCGTGTTGTGGTTTTAGTCAGCAGACCAGCATCAGTGAGGAGGAATGAAGAAGTGATTTTCTTCCAACTTCTCAGATTGTTTCACTGGACTGTTTTTTTTTTAGAAGACCTAAAGCCTGTGCTCCGTCCTTTACCACTGATCATTCATCAGATTTATCTTCACCCTCTTAATTTGGAACAACCGGTATAAAATACAATAGGTCAGGAGTTCTCAACTAGTCTCACTCTGGGACCCACATTTTCCCATGGTCATTAAGTCACGACCCACTTTTATAGAATTCAAACCAAGAATTTTTTTTAAGCCTTTAAAAACTCATTTTGCTCTTTATTGGGCAAGTTTCATTTCAGGGCACTTTTGGGTCCCGACCCACCAGTTGAGAACCACTGCAATAGGTCATATTCTATATTGTGTATTTCTTTAAATAATGACTTTATTCTCATTGAGAGTAAGATGAAGATTTTTATTTATTTCTGAACTGAATATATGATCCAGTAGCTTTTGACTCTCATGTAGATGTTGATTTAGAATTTGCCGAAGCTGATGATAAATGTGATTAAAAATGTGTGAAGAAGTGTTGTAGAAGAGGGATGGTCTCTGGTTGATTTGTCTTCAAAAGCTTCTGGCCACAAACTCAGAATGAAACTGCTTTGATAAAGGTCGGGACTCTTATGTTTCCCAACAGACTGAGGATATATTTCAATACCAAGATTTGAATGGTTGTTCAGTGGTTCAGTGGTTGGAGAGCATTAAAGTCATGTAGAATATAACAAGACTTGGCCGAAACCTCGTATGTGTAGTCTGAGACAGCGTCTTGTCTTTCCAACTTCAAGACTTCAAGCAAAGAGACACAGTGACATGTGATGTCACACAACAAAAGGGCCACAGGGCGGAATTGAACCCACACTGCTTGGCCAAAAACGAACCCATGTGAACTCATCACCTGGTGAATCAGTTGAGAACACATTCAGTCACACACTGCATTTCCTCTTTGGTATCTCACACAGCTCGTAGCGTCCATCTGGGATCCACAGTAGGTTATAGCCTCAGATTCAGAACATGACAGACTTTCATTAAAGACAGGTCTCTATTTACAGCTCTGTGGGTTTTTTTTTTGTATTTTTTTTTGCTTGTTTGTATTTTTTTTCCTGAAATTTCTTTATTCACTTTCTCCAGCCAGTACAGAAAAGTACATCTATCCCTCCCAACAACCCGTGTCAGATGCGGTCACAGTAAACAACTAAATTGTTACATAGCCACATACAATAAGTAAATAAAGTAAAGTAACACAAAATAGAGTGAAATATTAGAATGATGAAGAGGAAAAAATGAATGAATAAGTAAAAGTAAAAATAAATCAAATAAAGCAGGGTAGGGAGGGTCTCTCTCTTTCCAACAGCCAGTTCTTTTAAGAAGCGTCATCATCAGGATTAACAGTAAGACTATTGCTAATTTAAGCCAGCAGGGGGTCCCAGGTTTTATGGAACAATGTCAAAGATCCCTTCTGTGAAAACCTTAATTTTTCTATAGACATCGTAAAATTTCACATATCCAGCTGTTGTGAGTCGGGGGAGAAACATGTTTCCATTTGAGGAGAATGGTACGCCTGGCAAGCAGGGTGGTAAAGACCATGACACGCTGCGTAGTAATGGGCCGATCTTTAGTTAGAGGGAAACCAGAAAGAGCAGTCAGAGGATTTGGTTATAAATGTATCCTCGAGTTCTGTGTTATGTGATATGTTGACTGGTCGTAGTTGTCAGCAGTGATGGGAATAACAGTGTTATAAAATAAGGCACTACTTTTTTCAGTAACAATAATCAAACAAGTTACTGTTTCCCCCGTTATAACGCCCTTACCGTTACTGACAATAAAATGAACTAACCAACTCACTCAGTATTCCTCCGCACAGCCTCAGCCTGCCAGTGCGGAGGAATACTGTGTGAGTTGGTTAGTTCCAGATAAACGGGAGGTTAGGTGAAGTAGGAAAGTACTTGAGATATGGGGTTAGGGGGGCAAGTCCAAGTAATCTGACATATTTGAGCGTTTTATAAAAAAGTAATGCAATATGAATATGAATACAAATACAAATACGAATATGAAAAACTTTATTAATCCCCAAAGAGAAATTCATTTGTCTGTCAGCTCATCAGCCATTTGCAGAAGAATAAAAAATAAAAAACAGTTAATTACGGTTTTATAATGTAGTAATTCAGTTACTAACTCAGTTAGTTTTTGGGGAAAGTACCTATAACTAATTACTTTTTGAAAGTAACGTGCCCAACACTGGTCGTCAGTATCAAGTCTGGTTACTGATGACTTCTCTCTGCTCGCTGTGTCTTGTGTTTATTTGTTCCTCTGCCTCCTCTAGTCAAAATGTAATGAGAGTACTTCACACTCAGTCAGTCAGTCAGTCGGTGTGATCTCAACAGGTTAATCGGTATGTCATCAGTGTGATCAGTATAAACAGACAGGTAGCTGAGTAGTTGTTGTGTTGATGGGGAAATGTTTTTGATACCTCTTTCCAGGTTCACTGATAGTGATCATACCAGTGAACTGCCCACAGACATCCTGCTTATTAGAATATGTGAGGCCATCCTGCAGAGACTTCTAGTTGATCTTATCAACTGGTTTCGCGCTCAACTCAGAGAAACACCTGATCCTGTTTAACCCTCTGGCTTTGTTCAGAACCGCTCTCCTCTCAGTTTGACCACACTGAGTCTGTCATTTCTTAGAATTGTTATGCTATTTGCTACTTTTGCTGCATAAAGTTTCTAACTATGATCAGTTCTTGTCATATTCCTTTTTTATTTTAAACCTCTCAGTGTTTGTACAATGCTCTTGTTGGTGAACAACCTCAAAAATGAACATGTTCTATATTCTCAGTGCTAATTTTTCCCGTATTATTTACACCTTTGTCAAAATTTGCTCCATTAGACTGTAGTAAGATATCACATGGCCCTGTTGGAAACTAAGAATATTACATGGAATTGCTCCCTTGGCCAAAAACAGTCTAATGACATAATCTGGTAGAAAACATTAAAAACAAAACTTTTCAAGTGTTCAAGGGTATTTACGAGACCTCCAGAGGTCCTATGTGGTTAGGAGCCGCCAGTATAGCTGATGGCACTGAAGCGAGAGAAACGTGCAAAAACCTTCTGGGAGTGGAGTATAATTATGGGCTTTACCTCACCAATATTGTCATGCTGAATTAATCAATCAACCAATTAGGAAACATTTAATTTTGATTAATTCCCGATGGATATATTTAGTATTATTTTGTAGATTATTGTCAAAATACGGTTGAATATATTTCTATACTCTTAGATAAGGATTACATTCAATGACTGGTCATCCGTATGGACTTGAAAGTGACGTTATCCAAAACTCCATTCACGGTACTGTTGTAACTCAGCTCGAAGACCGACACTTAAGATTCAGTCCTACACCATATTAAAAGTGTGAGTAAGAAGCTCGATAACTTACTTTTAAGTGCAGCTTTCAGCAAATAACTTTTTACTCATAAGTCAACTCTTAGCAATGTTCTTAGGAGTTATTATCTGCTCTTTGGACAGGGACCTCCTATTATTTCTCTAAACCTCAGGTGGCTCTATACAGTCATGAGAAGAACCTGTTGTGGTGCTTGAAATGGGTATACGAAAGTCTTAGCTTCACGAAAGCAGTGGAATATATGAATAAAGGCTAATAGATAGGCTAAGTGTAGAAAACAAGTTAAAATGAAATTTTGTGAAATCGCTTTTTGAGCATAAATGTTATCTGTCATTCTATTTTCACCAAATGTCTCAAATGTGAGATAAAATAAGCTAAATATTGACTTCACATTACATTTCAAACTTCATGAGATGTGTTTAGCCCTAAATGAGAAATTAGCTTCTTTTTTTTCTCCAAACAAAATATCAACTAAACATAAAATTTACAATATTTAGCCTATGTAGCCTACATGTGTTGTCACTGTGGTGCTGTTTGAGAGGTAAAAAACCCCCCAACTCAGCAGGTCTGTGGCTTTGCTGTCTAAGCAGGCTGAAGTCTCAACTCTCTCGTCTTTTTTTCATAATCTTCCTCATCAGATGAGTCAAAACTTTCAGCCTCTGAAGCACCGTCATCCTCCTCACCGCTTCTCTCTCTCTCTCTCTCTCTCTCCTAACGATTCTGTGGTTTCATAGCGCTTCACAGTTGTTGTTTTGATTGACAAGGGCGCACGTATTTGAAAGAGGAGAGTCACAGGAGTAGCTGAACCGCTTTTCTACGGCGTAAAATGACCAAAATATAAACAAAAACCAGCTCTGGTGATGGTGAGAACAGTAAACCAAATAAAACCAGGCTTCTCCGCAACAGGAGGACAGATGTGTCAGTAAAAAGGCCTCTCATGGCGGCGGGGTCCGGTGTGTTAGAGGGCCGAGGAGAAAGGTGGATTTCTTACTTAGTTGTGTTTCTCTGCTGCTGTGGTGATCTGTCAGCTTCCTCTCAGCTCTCACCACTTCCTCTGAGGCAGACGCTTTGGTGTCTGACGGTGTTCAGACCATTTCAAGTCACTTTTCACATTTCTCTGCTTTCTCAAAACCATCCAGAAACATGATGAGTGACCTCGGAGGGGCCGGCGTGACCCCGACCTCCAACCAGTCCACTAACAAGAACGGCACCTGTGATAACATGGCCACACCGGGGTTCCACACGTTTGTCATGGTGTTCTACAGCCTGGTGTTTCTGGTGAGTCTGTCGTCTTCAACCCCCCCCCCCCTCCCTCTGTCTCTTAGATAGATAGATAGATAGATAGATAGATAGATAGATAGATAGATAGATAGATAGATAGATAGATAGATAGATAGGGAGTGTGCCTATGTTCCCACTGGACTCTCTCTACCTATCTGGGGCCGTATTCACAAAGAATCTTAAGGTTAAAAGTAGCTCCTAAGGGCCGAATTTAGGAGCAACTCCTAAAAAAAGTGGGCGTGTCAGTCTTAAATTTAGGACTCCTAGTTTTTTAAAATAAGAGTAATTCACAAAGTATTTTATGCCTAAAAGTAGCTCCTAAGTCTGGGAGAGCTTAAAAGGCCTCGTGAGGACTCCTAACTCAGTAAGACCTATTCACAAAGAATCGGAAATGGCTGCAGCCAGGCAAATGTATGGAGGACTGCGAATTGCTGCAGAGGGGGTGCTGGAGCACCTGCCCCTTTGCCCTTTGATGCCAAAAGTGCCTTTTTTGCGGTGTTTTTTTTTTTTTTTTGTCATCTACAACATTTTCGCTATAAAACGGGAGTAGTGACGGTGACGGACTGTCCAATATAGGCGTCACGACGGTCGGACAACTGCGACTGCTGCGATGCAGTCATGCGGGGGCGCCGCCGGCACTCAATAACCAATCACCGTGTTGAGCGCCTCGAATTCGTGCACGAGAATTGACGTAATCCATAGCAACGGGGCGTCACCAGGGCGTCACTCTTACTCTGCTCTTAGTGATTTATCCTTAGTAAGAGTAGGTCTCAGCGGCTTTGTGAATAGCTTTTAAGAAAAAACTCCTACGTAAAAACTTTTAGTGCGAGTTAGGAGCACTCCTAGCGGTAAGATAAAATGCTTTGTGAATACGGCCCCTGGACTCTATCTATCTGGCCTGTCTAGCCTCTACCTGGTCTTTTTACTAAACTTAACCAACTCCTTTCTTCATTGCCTAAACCCAACCAATGGTGGGACCAAAGGGCTGTGGGGACATAGGAATGACCCCGATAGATAGATACTTTATATATCTCGAAGGAAATTCAGTTTCTCAGCTGCACAATAAACAGACAATCATTCAACAGCAAGACATAAAATAGTAAAAAGTAGTGCATTCAAAATAGAATAAATAAAAACAATAAATAGCCCACGATAATAAAAATGCAAGATTGCAGTGGAAAGTGCAAGTGCATACATAGTATGTGGGACATCATTCCCCTCGTTCCTTCTTGTTCAATCCAGATCTGTTCCTCTCCCTGTTCCCCGAGCAGGTGGGTCTGGTCCTGAACGGCTTCACCCTGAGGGTTTACTTCTGCAGCACTCAGCAGCACATGTCCAGCAGCGTGACCGTCTACCTGAAGAACCTGGCAGCCGCCGACTTCTTCATCAGCCTCTGCCTCCCCTTAAGGATCGCCAACTACGCCAGCAGCTCCGTCCCCGTCCGCCGGCTCTACTGCAACTTTGGCGCCTCGGCCTTTTACCTCAACATGTACGCCAGCATCCTGTTCATGGGCTACATCGCAGCCAACAGGTAGGCCCAGCCAGGTCACAACTTTGAGCTGTTTTTTTGTTGCTGTTGTTGTTGTTTTTTTTTTAAAGGGATAGTTCACCCAAAATTCAAATTTCACTCATTATCTACTCACCGTCATGTCGACTAAGAGCTGTGAGAATTTTCAGAGTCCTCCGTGCCTTCTCTGAGTTACGGGGGGGGGGGGGGGGGGGGGGGGGGGGGGGGTCCGCGCAGCAGCATTTGTCCATATAATGGTTATAATGGATACCACTTTTCTTCGTCCAAAAAGACACACCAAAAAACATCCAAATACCTCCATGCTGCTCGTCTGTAATGTCAGTCTTGTATTGAAGCCCCAACATGAGAAATTCAGAGAAGAGCAGTGAACTGAGACACTGGGAGCTTCTGCTACAAACAAGCTTAAAATATAGACTTATTTAATTTTTTTTCAGAACAATTTCTCATGTCGGGGCTTCAATACAAGAGGGACATTACATACGAGCACTATGGAGGTATTTGGATGTTTTTTGGTGTGTCTTTTTGGACGAAGAAAAGTGGTATCCATTCACAACCATTATATGGACAAATACTGCTGCGCGGACCCCCCCGTAACTCAGAGAAGCCACGGAGGACTCTGAAACTTCTCACAGCTCTTAGTCCACATGAGGGGGAGTAGATAATGACTTGTGAAATTTGAATTTTGGGTGAACCATCCCTTTAAATTGATTGGCTAGTTGAGAGAGACACGAAATGGGGAGGCAGAGAGAGGGGGAATGACATGCAGCAAAGGGCCACCAGACTCGGGATTCGAACCGGGGGCCGATTGCCGCGAGGACTGTAGCCTCTGTATATAAAGACAAGCAGTGTTGGGAAAGTTCACTTTCTACATCAACTAGTTTAAAGTTCAGTTCACAGATTTAAAAATAAACTAGTTCATATAATAAACTAGGTCGTAGTTCACTTTTTTTTTTAAATACATTGCTGCAAGCTATTTATTTTCTGTATTATTGCCACAGCCCATATAGAACCATAGACAGCAATTATTTTTATCAGTTTTAACACTGAAACTATGTGTCAGATTTCATATTTGTATCTAATTTTGAATCCTTATCCAACCAGGGTTTACATTAGCATTGAGGAGACGGCCCTCAGGATACTGGCATTTCCCCATTGTTGCTTTAACGTTTTTTATTTTTTTATTTTTTTTATTTTATGACACATGCAACAATGCGACACTGTGGTGGCTGGTGTTGCCAGATTGGGTGGTTTTTTCCGCTACAGGTCTGTTTACAGAGTGTTTTAGCTGCGTTTTCACCTGGAAGCCTCTTTGGAAATCTGCCACACTCTTGAACTAAGTTATAGGGGAGATTGGGGTAGAGATGAGCCACTTTTCATATTCAGGATCACTACATCAAGACAATTATAGTTTTGTTGCCAACTAATATATCTTCATATATTTCAGGATGATGTGCATCCCCACAAACAAACAGAATGAGCGTAAACACAACAATTTTGATAATATAGCATGTCAAAAAAAAAGTGGTCTCATGGCTCAACTCAAATTCAGTAGGTTCAGTTCATGTTCGCCCAACGATTGTTCATTGAACACGTTCAGGCCCAAGCCCAACAGTGAAGACAAGTATTATTTGTGCACCTTTCTGTGTGTGAACTACCGTGTCGGTTTGTGTCATAATCAGTAAATGGTGTGTGTGGCATATTCAGTGGGTGTTTGGCGTCACTCTGAGTCATGTTAGTCAGAAACAGCTGTGTGGTTTGCTGTTTCTTTGCATCACCACAAGTTTTTTTGTATACCCCATTTTTACAAACAGTTTGTCTCAAAGCTCTTTACACCAACATCACCTGTCCTTAGACCCTCACACCCACTGAGGAGAAACTCCATAGAAAAAACATTAGAAACCACAGGTTGAGAGACAGAGGAAGGAAACAGTTTACAGCATGGAATATGGGAAAACATGGAAATGGTTTCAGTCAATTAACAAGAGATGATGAAGGCAGCTTCTGCTGGGCAGGCTGGGTCATGTAACTATGCTACATGTGTGTTTGCTGCTTCGCTTCAGTGCTGCTGCATTGGTTAATTGGTTAATTAACCACATCCTCATTGTGCCACAGTGCCACAGAGCTCTGGGAACTTTTCACACTGTGAGAGAATTACTCTTCAATCTCTGATCTCCGCGAAAATTGCGGTTTGATAAATAAGAAAAAAAAGTGATTCCCCCAACACTCACAGACACACACACATCCCACATCACAGAAAGTGCTGGGAATAATTAAGTTCTCATCTTGTTTTATTTCAGACCTGAATAAACACAAAGCTCAAACAAGTTCCGTAGCTTTACAAAAAGAATACGCTACAACTTCTGTAAAAAAATTATAAATTAAACAATAAACAACAAACAATAAAATTAAATGTGTGCTTCCTGTTTTACAGAGGTACTGTAGCTATACAAGTACATCTCTTACTGTAACCTAAATTTACACACTGCTAAAAACATATAAACTTACAACTGTAAGGTTTTTGAAACTAGTATGAAGTAACCAACTGGTAACAAATAAGTGCAATCTTCCAACTGTAAAGTTGCATCAACTCCTGAATGACTTTCCAATGACGTCACTTCATAACGTTTCCAAGGCAACACAAGGAGGCTGCTCTTGTGTGAAGCAAACACAACGTTTTTCAACTTTATGCAAAGATATATGTGACTTTTTTGCAATGAAAATGCAGGGATTATGAAATCATGCAAGCCCCGCATATTTTGCACATTTTGCACGGAGATCTGCGATTTATGCGGCGAAAGTACGGCGTCTTTGAAAAAATGCGCAGACTTTGGCTGATTATGCGTTGAATTATGTGATAGCATAATCACTTAAAGGAGCAGCAGGACTCAGAGTCTCTCATGGGTGACTGAACTTCTCACCTCATATGTCTAAGAGAAAACCCTAGACACCCTCTTGAGAAAACCCATTTCTGCCACTCAAATTCGCAACCTTGTTCTTTCGGTCATGACCCATTGCTCATGACCAGAGGTGAGGGTGGGGACAAAGCTCTGCCTTTTGGCTCAGCTCTCTTTTCATCGCAATGTTGTGGTACAGCGATTACAACACTGCTGCAATTGTGATTATTATTATTTCTCAAGGCACGGGCCTCACAGGACACATGATTAAAAAGAAAAATGGATAAGTAATACAGATGAATGAAACGGAGCTGGAGGTTGGAGTTCACCCCGGCCTGATGATCCTGGATAAGGACACAGGATGTGAACAAACTATAAATATGAGGGCTGAGCTGCTGCTCTGGCCAGGTTTCACATCATCATGAGGATATGAGATTGTTCTGGTCACCTGTGCTTAAAAAGCATGAGGGATGTGGTCTGACAAAAATAAAAACACAGACAAAACACACAATAGAGAGAGAGAAGCAAAACACACACCATGGAGACAGCGCTGCACTGAGCATGGTTGCAGCAGGGTTGATTCTAAGCATTGCAAGCTGAAGCTCAGCATCCTTGAGAATGGCTGCAGCAGGTTTGGTGTCAGGCTCCGTCTCAGTTATTCGTTCCCTGAATGATCTGCTTTGCCAGACGTTACAGGAAATGAAGCAGAGCCCTGTGCAGGGGATCATAGAGACAGAACCCACTGGTGGAACCTCATGGGCAGCAGCAGCGAGATGTATGCAGAAGCAGCAGCAAGGCAGCAGAGCAGGAAATAGCAGCAGCAGCAGCAGCATAGCCAGGGATGAGCATGTACAGTAAGCTGGGGGGTTTAAATAGCCCGCCCTATTTGGAGGAGGAGGGCATGTGACTGATCAGCTGATCAGAATGGGCACAGCTTGAGTTGTCTGCCTGAACGAGCTCCGCAGGCTTCGCATCATAAGTCTGAAGTCGGAGCTGGGAATTACGTCAGACCTGAGTTGACGGTATTTCAGTAAACAAGTTGGAAAACATGGACACCTCCTGTTGTTGTTGTGGGAGCGTACCTATGTTCCCCGGGTCCTATGTTCCCCCATAGGGGAATATACCTGGTCTTTTTACTAAACTTAACCAACTCCTTTCTTCATGGCCTAAACCCAACCAATGGGACAATTCCACTTCTCACTCAAAGTCACAACTCAACTTCTCACTCAGAAATAGGCAAAAATCTGCAAAGTCACAACTCCACTTCCAGGTATGGGTACAAAAATTGCATGTTCACTGGGTCCTTTTGGTCCCATACAAAGTGGGGAACATAGGACCTGGGGAACATAGGGATGAGCCCGTTGTGGTTAGCCGTTGTTAGCAATGCCAGTTGAAATACCATAGGCTACCATGTCCACAGATAGACGTTGGACAGTACTACATGTTCCACTTATTTAATTTCACAAAAACAAAACAGACGTGTTAATAAATAATACATTACAAGAGCTTTTTCACTACTTTTGATGTACGGCACAGCCATTCTGGATGGCGTGTTATGACGTCGTGGTCAAGTCGGGGTTGGTGAGGTTCGTCCCACTTTCCCAGTCGGATATCCGACTTCAGGTGGCATTCCAGATGAAATTTCAACTGGAACGCACCATTTGTTAATGTGTCAATCATTACAGTTGCTAAGCAGCAACTAGCAGCATCTCACCTCAAGTCTGAATTTCCACAACAACTTTTTTTGTCTCCTTCACTTTGCGCTGGTTTTGTTCAGTTTTTTGACCAAGGATTTGTGTTTCTATGCAAATAAAAAGCTAATTTTACATTTTAAACTTTTTTTAAAACTCATTTTACAGTAACTTAAATTCTTTGTGTTTTTCGTTTTCTTCTTTTTCTACTTCATGACTCCCAAAATAAATATAATATTAATAAAAGTAATTATTGGATGTTTTGGTCTCAACAACAAGCTTATGAAGACATAATAGGACATATTATGAGTTCACTTTTGTATCAGTATCACTTTTGGAATCCATTGTGCCAGTAGCTATGGGGACATCAGAGCAAACAGCTGAACCACCGGTCGACTGAGACTGTTAGAAAACATGATAGACTTCACTGTCACGCAGACTGTGGTCACATCTGAGCTTGTACACAGTGCAATGTCACCACCACGTAGATGTGGTGACATTGCAAGATGTTATGTTATGTTATGTTACCATGTGATCAACATTCAGTTGTGTTTTGTCACCACAGGTCTTATTCAGCTGTGTAACTTCTACAATAAAAGACCCAAACACTGGTCGGTCATTAGAAATAAAGGGCATGCAGTAATGATGATGATGATAAGGCAAAGATCATCAGTGAAGCTTCTGTCTTCAAGATCATGGTTCTCCAACGGAAAAAAAGAAACAAGAAAAGACCAAGGACAAGACTCAAGAGGATTATAGAGGAGTCTTTCCAGGCTACTTACCCTTATCATGTCACTTAATTCCTTAGTTCTTCTGGTTTTTGGAATGATCACTAGAGCCGTGAGGTCAATTGTGAATGGTTGTTACAGTAAATCTCCTAGGGACCGATAAAGGTATAGTATAAGTTGTGATATAGACATCCTCCTCTCTTTATAAAAGGTATCTCTACTTTCATTTTAATGGCCTCATTCACTCCTTCTGTTCTCCCTCTCTGAAATATGAACATTGTAGTAGTGTGTCCCTTATGGTAACACATTTATGTAATTTGACCCAGAAGATAGATGGATAGATGGATATATTCATTAATACTTCATACTTTATCAATCCCCAGAGTGAAATTGAAATATCATAGCCATTACAGAAACAAGCTATAAAAAAAAATGGTTAAGAAGAGCAGTGCAAAACAAAAATAAATAATGAATATAGAAATATGAAATATAAGTATAAAAAGGACACAACTATAAACATTAACACAAATTTTGATAAAAACATAACTAAATTTAATGAGTTGTTATCATCAATCTATCTATCTATCTATCTATCTATCTATCTATCTATCTATCTATCTATCTATCTATCTATCTATCTATCTATCTATCTATCTATCTATCTATCTATCTATCTATCTATCTATCTATGAATTTATTTTAAGTTATTATCATGTACTGTAGAAAGAAAAGTGCTGTGTTCATGAATGCAAAAAAAGTGACAGGGCGGCGATGAGGTTTGGTTTATTCCAGTTCTTTGTGTGTAGGTCTGGCCTAGGTGGATGCATTAAAGAGACACACCAACTTAACTAAGTGGACTTATCTTATGTGTAGTTTCACTGCCAGACTGAGCTTGGTTTTTGCATTAACCTGTCACGAGTCCGAAAGGAACCTGCATGGCAACCAGACGTAGGATTTGGGTGCAGTGGAAGCGTTTGGGACCCGGGCCATCGCTTCACTTCAAGCCATCGGGTCCTGGTATAACACAAGTGAGAGTCACGTCTGTGCTCTCGGCAGGAAGTCTAGCATGTTTGGTGATGTGAAACTTTAACCACGTCCCCTAAAGCAGCTATCAGTCAGTGTGCTGGGGGAGCAGGGGGTCTGGCAGTAAGAATTATTTCAGAACATGTTATGTGGTCTAATGGCTTTGGTCCACCTTAACTTCCTGCTGTAGCTTCTGCACCGTACTTCACGACATTACCGATAAAAGGATGTGACTATTAGCTTGGTCTTTCCCTTTAACCACTCTGTAGCTGCAGAAACCAAGTTTAAATGTTTAAAAGCTCACTGTCATTGAACACAACAGGGGATTTTGCAGATAGAGTCAGTTACAGTATGAACTTTTTTTTTTTGCAAAACAATCCAGCAGCTCACTATACAATCCAGCACTTAATTACGGGTATTTCTGCAATACACCAACAACAGTTTCAGAGCAATAATTTATTATCACTGATAAAGAGAGTGTAACGTTTCGGGTCACATATCCTTCCTCAGACTTAAAACAGGCGAGAAAGCAAGCCTCTAATTACTCAATCACCTGACTGATCATGTGACAAAATGTTCACGCAGGTGTGTAATATTCAAAAAGATATATGATTATAGGAACATCAAAATACAAAATACTGCACACTCAATATGAAAAGAAAGGAGAAAAATTAGTGATAACAGTCACATGACATAAGATCAGACATAAAATCATCTTACAGTCATGAAATGGGTACCGGAGGCATCTTGATGCGTTCATATCAGGTGATGAACAACAAATAAAAAAAGAGAAAAGGAAAAAAGTCCATCCGATGTCCTATCTGTGTTTATCGGGTTTTTAAGTCTGAGGAAGGGTTTCTAACCCGAAACGTTACACTCCCTTTTTTGGTGATAATAAATTACTGCTCTGGAGCTGTTGTTGGTGTGCAGACTTTCTTTTTTTCCTATGATTTCTGCAGTACAAACCAGCACCAGCTATACTGCTGGATTCACAATAGAATCCAGCACAATTTACCACTTTGGACAGGCATTTTGCAATAGAATTTCAACATCTTGCTATTTGGCCCCTTATGTGTTGTTGTGCTTTTCTTTTGTTGTTGTTGTTGTTGTTGTTGTTCTCTCTCCTTCTCTTATTGGTAATACTTTGTATTGTTTTTCTATCGACCACCTACCTGCCAATGGGACAAGAGATGGAAATTAGCCGCATGGCTATAATCTCATTCATATTTACTTTATAAATGTTCATTAAAGCGGAAGTAAGCGATCCGGTCGTTCCTGTCAGCCGATGGAGTTAGCAGCCCCCGCCCTCGTCATGGATCTATTGGTCCTCGTCCCTACGTCACCACATTCACGCGCATCCCTTGGCTGCACACACAGAGAGGACCGCCCCTTTATGCCGTTCTCTCTCCTCATTGGATAAAGGTTGTAGGATACAAGGAAAGTTTTCTCCTCGGCTCAGAGCAGAGCAGAGTGACTGACAGACCCGTGTTTCAGACCAAACACTCTATGTAAGTGATTGCTGTCAGAAGATATAACTATTTAAGACTTATATTAAAGCAGAAGTAAGTGATATATTTGTGTTAATATAAGTCTTAAATAGTTATATCTTCCGACAGCAATCACTTACATAGAGTGTTTGGACTGAAACACGGGTCTGTCAGTCACTCTGCTCTGCTCTGAGCCGAGGAGAAAACATTTATCGTATCCTACAGTTTTTATCCAATGAGGAGAGAGAACGGCATGCAGGGCTGTGTGTGCAGCCAAGGAACGCCGTGAATGTGGCGACGTAGGGACGAGGACTGTTATGGTGCGTTCAAGGAAACTCGTGTTTTTCCGACCTGTGAAGTGGTACCAGTTCGATCTGGTACGAGTTCACCGGTCAGAAGTTACGAGTGGCCGTTATAGTGACTTTCACCGGTAAAACAGGTCGGAAAAACACGAGTGGGTTGCCTGGAACGCTACAAAGTCGTAAGTTGTGACTTGAAGCTGTAATTTACGATTTCAAAAGCCTGCCTGGAACGCAGCATTAGCGAAAACGACCGGACCACTTACTTCTGCTTTAACACAAATATTCTGCTTACTTCTGCTTTAATATGCACTGTCCTATTTCCTAAATAAATAAATACATAAATAGATTGGAATTGAAATTGAAAATTGAATCGTGTTGTGGCCTCTCCTCTCCAGGTATCTGAAGATCGTCCATCCTTTAGGAACTCACGTCCTGCAGACGGTGCGGGCTGCTCATGTCATCTCCGTGGTAACCTGGGTTCTCCTCCTGGCTATGATGATGACCTACGTCCTCTTGTCGCTGCTCACGCAGGAGCCGTTAGTCTCTGTCTCCACGACCCTGGGCTGTGGCGTCCTGCACAGCAAACCTGTCACCGTGCTCTACAAGGTCCTGCACTGCTGCTCCGCCGTCACCTTCCTGCTGGTCCTGGTCTCCCTGGTCTTCTTCTACTACAGCACCTCCCGCAGGCTGTCGCTGGCCCTGAAGAGGCAGCCGGCCTCCTCCAGCCCCAACAAACTGGCCAAGTCCCGCAGGAACATGTCGGTGCTGGTCAGCGTCTTCTGCGTGTGTTTCGTCCCCTACCACCTGGTCCGTCTTCCCTACGCCTTCCTGATGGGCCGCTGCTCGTGGTGGAGCCAGGGCTTCTTCTACCTGAAGGAGCTCACCATCATGTTGTCTGTGCTCAACGTCTGCCTGGACCCGCTCATCTACTTCCTCTTCTGCAAGGCCTTCAGGGCCCAGCTCAACCTGGGGGGCTTCAGCACCGCACAAGCACAGACGTACGCAGGGAGGTCTGTCAGGAGAAGCAGCAACGAGCAGCTGAGCACCATCAGAATCAACAGGAAGACGTCGCTGGTCAGCATGACAACGAAGAACAACTGTGTGCTGTAGCTTCAAGCTAGCAGGCACTCGTGACTTCATTAGTCTTCTAACAGAAGATTTCAGGTTTCCAACAGACCTTTTTACTCTGCAACTTCATTCAACCTTTTTCCAGGGTTTTCTCCACCGACAAACCAACCAAACAAACAAGAGGATGTAAATAGAATATTAGCAACAGGAAGCACTCGTATTTATAGTTGTGTAAAATTCAAGATTTTATTTTATTTTTTAAATGAAGGTCTGCTTATATGTGAAACAATGTTGGATATTGAATGAGTATCACAGACCTAATGTTCTGACTTCACAAAATGTACAGATACATTCTGTGTGGACCATACAGTACGTATATGTGGTAACACTTTACTTGAATAGGTATTCATACTATTGACATAACACTGTCATAAACATCAGTGAATACTAATGACAGCTGTCGTTAAGTGTCATTCGGTAAGTTATGTCACTTTTAATGCAAAGTTGACATTATTTGAGATGTTTTTGTTGTGACAACTTGACATAAAGACAATTTAAACTGTCATAGCAGACCTAATTGCCAAACTTTAAAAGTTATGTTAAGTTCTCATAACAAGGACATCTCAAATAATGTCAACTTTGCATCAAAAGTGACATAACTTACCGAATGACACTTAACGACAGCTGTCATAAGTATTCATTGATGTTTATGACAGCTTTTATGACAGTTTTATGTCAATCTTATGAATACCTATTCAAGTAAAGTGTTACCGTATATGTTATAGATCAGGGATTAACGTCAAACATGAGTTTTCAGGACTCTTTGTTCCCTTCTTTGTTTCTTTTTTCTCAGCCAGCTGACCTTAATCCTCAAGAGAAGGAACACATGTCCAGGATATCAGATGAATTTACTTATTGAGGCTATGATTATGGCCAGTATAAAATACAACAGTGGCACCTAATGGACAAAACAGAGAACTGTCACCACACGGCCACAAGCTTCTTGCTTTTACAGAGCCGTCACTCCACCACTGCCTGCAGCAGATCTTTTTTTTTAAGTGTAGCAAACAATATAATGTACTTTAATATAATTAATTACTGTAAAATACTGTACATATATATGTAGAGGATTTGATGTCATAATTTGTTCCTTGAACAAGGGTTTGCATAAATGTCAATGCAACAAACAGAGCTGGTCACACAACTGAAGCGGAGGAAGGCTCACTCAGCCTTATTTTCCACTGTAGGAACTTAAAGGTCCAGTGTGCAAGAATTGGCAAGGTTTACTGACAAAATCTGAATATATTGTAAGTGTATAATCGCTATAAAATAAAATCTGTTCGGTTTTTGAAGCCTTATACATATAGCAAGGGTCTTGCTTTAGAGTGTGTCGCCATCTTGCGTATACGCCATGTTTGTACGGCAGCCCGAACGCTTAATCCAGCCAACCAGAGAGCACGTTTTGTGAGTTTCGCTTTCATAAATAGACCAATGAAGGAGAAGGAAACAGCAGATATATGGTAAAATGGTTTAGATTTCCACCTCATTGCTCCATACTCCTGAAATACCCCCAGGTTTTATGATAAACCAAAATGTATTTTGTTTTCTTCTTGTTTTACTATCTTATCACATAGATAGTCTCCCACATTTATTTGTCCCTCACATTTTCATTCTGCGTTTGTGTCCATCCAGCTCTCTGTCCACACTCTCCATGGCGGAAACGATTACCACGCGCAAAACCCTTATGTAAATACCTATTTTGCATGCGCTAACCAAACACGCAAAACTTTATTAGGAGCACGCAATTTAGCGCCCGTTATCTGGGATCTTAGTAGATCTGGCCCTTAATGTCATTGTATTTCGTAATAAAATAAAGACTTCCTAGCCTATTCTAAATGTAATTAAGAATTGTACTTTCCCATGTGTAGTCCAGTAATACCAAAGTCCATCAAGGCACAGGCACTCATGTGACCTAACGTCAACTTCACTCCTCTTTATTAGCCTTTCTAACTTTTTCCTTTTCTTACTTCCTCATCTAGTGAACTCTTTTGTTTCTATTCAGTGATGTTTAGGGACTTACCCATCAGTTCTTCATGAATGTACTGTCCCAGGCCTCCATAAGGCTTAGTTATGAGTAAATGAGAAAGATGAAAAAAAAAAAACAGGAATAAAATGTCAAAGCAGTACAGACGCTGCTGAGTCACATCTGAATTTCCACTGAAGGTCAATCTGTCATCAAACACCAGTTCTTGAGTATTTGTTGGTTCTTGTTTTTTTCAGGAGCCAGTGATAGTAATGGGAGTAGGCTGCATTACTCACCATACAACACAACACAACACCATTTAAAGAGGCATTACAATGAGTGTAAGTGTTAAAGTCTGTGTTATCTCCCTCCCACTCTTTATCATGATCACTCACACACACACCCACCCACACACCCACACAGGTAACTGATATTCAAGTGACATTCACATCGATGGACGAGTGATAAACCAGACACTTTCCTCATCGCTGAAACCAACCTGACGTATGAGTCAGTTACTGAAAACTCACTGTGTGTGTGTGTGTGTGTGTGTGTGTTAGGGAAGTGTGGTCTGTGGTCTGATAACAGGAAAACACCTTTGTGTAGCTTCCGCAGCTCCGAGCACATGAGCTCACTGACAAACAGTTGGAGGATCTGAGCAGAACCAGAAGAGAAGCAGCAGTGGCCGGTCGGAGAGAGACAGAGCCAGGACCTGTGAGAGGACGGCACAGGAGGTAAGAGCTGGTTCGGCTTCATCTTCAGCTGTCCACACTGGTGATCTCACCACGCTGAGCTCCCGACTCCATCATCCTCCTCCGCCTGCTCTGGTTCAGCTCAGTGTGTTTGTTCCTCTTTAAAAGACTTAAGGCAAGGCAAGGCATCTTTATTTATAGTATAGCGCATTTCATACCAAGGCAACTCAATGTGCTTTACATAAAGACAAAACATTAAAAAAAAGAGAAGCATAAAACAGAATAAAAACAAACAAAACACTAAAAACAGAGTTAAAAGCAAGAGCAAATAAAAGTAAAATAAAAGAAAATAGATAAAGTTTTAATTTCTCAGCTATAGGCATGTGAAAAGAGAAATGTTTTTAACCTGGATTTAAAAGTGCTTGGGTGATTTCAGTTCTGCTGGTAGTTTGTACAGTACTTAAGTAAATAACAGTCTGGTTGAAGTATTGTGGAAGATCTTTGGTCTTTTGGGCAGGAAGATTCAAATTGAATGTGTGTTTCCTGGTTGGGTGACCTTATTATACCAAACACCAGGCTTGGGGAGTAGGCGAACAGATTCCATGTAACGGTGCTCCGTAATTAGGATACGACTAATTGTATTCCATTACAGTACAGAAAAAAATGGTAATCAGATAAGCCACTGGTATATTTGATAAAAACGGGGGTAGTAGAGCAGACAGATGCACAGTGCACACAAAACCACAACAAACCAACACGTGAAACGACCTCCATCGGTGTGTGTGTAGCCCGATCTCGATCTCCACACACTGTCCCGTCTCCGTTGTGGTTCAGCTCCGACTGTCGGATCAAACCCACGGAGCAGAACCAGCTAACGTGATAACAGCTGTGTATAAAGTGAGAATAAAATGTAAACAACAAGATCACTTTGCCTTTCTGAGCTCGATGTGCTCGTCAACATTCATTTTTTTCACTTTCTGTTTTTGTTCTCGTGGGATGGATGTTTTCTCAAAAAAAAAAATGTCGCGCTTTTCCACCTCCACTATTATTTTTCTTCCTCGTCGTGTTGGCTTCAGGACCCTCCGACTGACCGGTGACGGACAAAATGATGATTTAACAATCAGGAGTTTATCCTCTGTGTTATATTTTCAAATTTACCAGATGCTGGGTGTGTTTGACTTCCTGTTTGGAGTGATCTAATCTACGCTGATTGATGTGTGATACTTAGAAAAGTTACTGATCAGATTTTTCAACAGGTAACTTGTAACTGTACTGGATTACATTTTTAAAGTAACCCTCCCAACCCGGCCAAACACACACACACACACTTTGACTGTTAAGGGAGTGTAGCAGCAGTTGGGGTTATACTTTCAGAGGAGCAGCACTCTCAGTCCATAGTGTAGTTTGTGATTCTGGACCATTTTCACCAGTTTCCCTAACGTTGTCTGGTTTCGTTTGCCTTTAGAAACCTCACCCACCTACAGATGACTCATCTGTTTCTTTCTCTTTTCTGTGATGCCAGTCAAGAGGTGAATAATGGTCATTTCACTCACGATAGAAAAACTATCATTTGTACTTTTACAGAAGTTTTCACAGAGGCATGGAATAATGATCTCAGTCTCACAATGGATGAAACAACATGGGCAGAAATTTGGCTTTTTTAGATTTCTATGAAACATAGGACAAATCAAAGTTTGACAGTCATGTGGAGGTGGGGAGAGACCGGTACTGTGTCTGGTTATATGTTCATAAAATTATTGACAAACTCAATTTGATTTCCGACGTCTACCTTGACTACGGTTGCCAACTTCTTGAAGTAGAAATAAGGGACACAGGGCACTGGCCATGGGGTATTAACTCTACATGAAATAGTTAAGATTGTTTGAATGAGTCTTATATATGATGAACTTTAACTTTTATAATAGCTTACAAATAATAATATTTATGGGTGGGGAGTAGGCCGAGTGAACTGATGCCTCATTCGTCAACGAGAACTCATTGCAGACATAGACTGTAGTCTGCGGTGGCAGTCAGAACTGCACTGTTTGGAAACTCTTAAATTTACCGGCTGCTGATTACGTGATAATGTCTAGAAATAGCCTAGAAAAAAACGGTCGATTTCCTAGTAATGTCGAGAAATAGCCCAGACATAACGATCAATTGCAAGGACGTGTAGTGGAAAAATTCTGGCCTTTCCCAAGAAATTAAAAGCATGAAAAGCATGTGTAGTCTTTGCCTTTATGAAAAACATGTCATTACTATGAAATTGACAGTCATTTCTAGGCTATTTCTTAACCTTATCACATAAATAGCGGCCTGTAAATTAATAATAAAATTTGATCTTCAAAAATACAGGACAAAATACGTATCTGTTCAATAAGGGACACGTCTTCTAGTTTCCAAATATGGGACAAATTCGTATTTTAAGGGACGGTTGGCAACCCTAACCTTGACTCTGGGCCTCTGCCCCTGGGCCCAGCCAGCCCCCACATTAAAGGTTCTCATCAAAGTAGGCTGTTCAATATTCTTACATTTGCTGCCTGGAAAAACATACAGCCTAAATGGATTGATACTCCTACAATTGACCCATGGCTAAGCCCCATCCTCACAGCGCGAATAGGCATTCTCATTTGGACATTCTGCCTGGATGTCCAGTGAAATGAATTAGAAAAAGTTAGTTTTCCTTGGTTTTATGAGCTTTTCTCACTCAGACACGAGGTATCCTGAGAGGCTGGACCAATGGGAGCCAGCAGGCGATGTTACTGAAGCTCAGCCTGCCTGCTATCAGGGCTAGCTGCTAACAGCACAGACACGTATCAGTAAACCCAGAGATATACATGATCAACTCTTTGTGAGTTTGGCAAAATAACATCATCTGAAGGCAGAAACATGACATTTTTCATGTGAATAGATATTGGCATTGATGACAGCGGTTCAAGGGTGTGCAGTGTTTCCCACAGGATTTTAAAAGACCATGGCAGAGGGGAACGAAATGGGAAACACTGGTGTGTGTGACTCTGGTGTTAGCTCTGGCTAACGTTAGGTTGAGAAGCTAAAATGAGGATAAAAGTTTTTTTTGAATCCCAAAAGTTTTGAAAATGCACTCCTCCCACCCGTGAACATGTATGGATTCAGAGCAGAACTTGGTGTGGTGGCCCGGGGTGTTTATTGCAGCAGCAGCTCAGACGACCGGTCCAGCCCTGTTGTTGTCTCAGCTTTCAGCAGGAAACTCTGCTGCCGTGACATTTTGCCAGAATAAGACAACAAGGTCATACATCAAGACTAGACAACAGCTAATTCATATGCACACACACAGGGTTGTTGAATCTGAAATGACCGACGGAGACATGCAGTTTATCACGTTTGCACTAGGGCCTGTACATTTTTGCCTCTAACTGAAACTTGTCATCGACTTTCTCCACAATAAAATGATTAATATCCCTTGATCATTTTGGTAACTTCTGATGACATCTGACCTCTATCTTGCCAAAAATGATCAATGGTCTACTGGTGCTGTGACAGCTGCCTTTGTGCCTGTCACAGCATGTTGATTTGTTTGTCCAATGAGTGGAGGGGAGGGCGTGGCTTAGCCATAGGTCAATGATAGGATGGCATAAACTGATATTTGAGTTAATACAAGAGGAATATTCAAATGTAAAACGGCAGTTCTCTTTAAGACATCTTTAAATAAGCTGGTGAAAGACTCAGTAGAGATAGGGAAAGATTGATTGCACCACTGACATTTGGCAAAATTGCATCTTTGGGTTACAAGGTTAGAGCTCTACTTACTTGGTGATCGATTATCAGTTATTTACCAAGGCATTTTGTTTTATGGAATTTGGTACACTAATGTAAAAAAAAAAAAAAAAGGATATATCCTTTATTCATATATTTCTTTGTAATGGACTGAGCATATCAATTGTGGGCTATGTATGTCTTTTATCAGGGATTTCAGTAAGAGTGTAATTTCTGTGGCCACTGTTTGTAGTGTTTTCATTTTGTATGTTTATGAAAAAAAATCATGATAAAAAATATTGTAAAAACTAAACAAAACAAAAAAACAGTTTACATAGATAAGCTACGAGAGGCATAGTAAGTTTGCAGGTCAACAAAGGTCCTGAGGTGGCGCACCAAGCAGAGTAGAGATGGTGACCAGACTGGAGCTAACTGTTCCAGCTGTGTTTCTGGGTGCATAAATACTGTGATGATAAAAACACATATTTTTGCTCTTTGCAGGTAAGAAGGGAGAGTTAGAATTGTGTAATGAAAGGGTGAACATGTTATGTCGTAGTTTATGAGCCTGGTTCTGTTTTTGTGGGATTGTTATGAGCTTTACTCGGTCAGCGAACGTCACGTACTGAAAACGGCTAGCTAGTAGTTAGCACTGGTTGCCTAGTTACCTCTTGCAACAGGAAAACTACGAGCCGGTCTAAAGAGCCCGGACTGCTAGTGTAGTTCATAGATAAGATGAGTTGATTCATTTGACAATGTTTAGACATGATTGATACTGTGTATTTGCTAAGTAAGTGTAAGTAAGAAACTGGTCGAGAATAGTGATACAACAGTCAGCTATTGTTTGGATGTTGGTACAAATGTTATGATTTTTCTGTGTTAGAATAGTGAATACATTCAGAGAATGAGAACACACACTTGAGTCTGAAGTTTCTGTGTGGCGAACTGTGATGATAAAAACACAATATTTTTTCTCTTTGCAGAACAAAATAAAAGACTTTCAAATTAAATGTGTAGTGGAGGGCAACTTCACTCTGTACCACGCTACACATATACCCAAACACTCACCTGGATGATGTAAAACCCATCTAGGTTTATGCTGATTTAATCAAACAGCTGGTCCACATCATGCAATGTCAAATATGTTGCCAGCCCCTTATCACTGTGTGTGGTGGGTAACGCCACAGGGCAGACAGGAACCAGTAAAGATGACATATTGGTGGGTGTCGTCAGAAACTACAATACCCATGAGCTTCAGAGGAGAAGAAGTTAAAGAGGAACTATGCAGGATAGTTATCTTATGTTTCATTTTTATCGTCATTAAACAGCTTCAGACTAACTGTGATGTTAGATAAGTGACTTGTTACAGGGAGAGTGGAGGCCCACTTCCACATTGTGGCTGAAAACCAAACCAGCATGATCAGAGCTTCGAACCATAATCTCTTGTTTATGACAGATACTACGACACAAAGACACACAAATGCACACCACCGGGAGGAGGCTTAGCAAAACAGTGCAGAAGTGACCAGACTTATGTGCTAAATGATGCATAAATGACGATCAACGTTATGTCTCAAATTAATTATTTCACTTGTACACTGAGTAATAAGTGAGGGATAATGGAGAGTAAGTCGGTTGTTATGGAGAAATATATATATATTAGGGCCAGGACTTTAACGCATTAATTACGATTAATTAACTACACAAAAATTAACGCATTAAAAAAAATTAACGCATTTTAATCGCACTTATTAAAATTTTTTTTTTTTTTTTTTTTAATTTTTTAATTTTTCTCACGTGTGTCTACGTGCGGTGCGCCCGCACGCGAGAGAAGCGGCAGTTTGAGAGGCTGACTGGCAGAGATGAGAGCTGGTGAAACGCTAGCATTGTTATTTAAACCAGATCTCTGATCTCTGCCTGCACATAGATACACAGACACGGGCGCACGCTAAATGCGCTATAGCGCTAATTGCTCAGCTGCAGCGCTATATCTATGACCTGTCACTGTCACAGCTGCATCTCATCTCATTATGATAGGACTTCACCCTCAGAGCTCTGTCTTCAGACTGTCCTGACCTGTCCCTGAACATCACACAGGGACAACATGGAGCTGCCTCTGTGATTGGTTACTGAGTTTTATTAATGTTTACATCAGGCTGAGTTCAACAAATCAGTTTATGCTACTGTGATTTAAGTAGCCTAGTTAAATACTTCAGTAATCATCATAGTGTATTGGAAGGAAAGACCATTTAATCGGTATGTATCAAATATCGATTAATGAATTAATCGATAATTAGCATCCCTAGTCTGTTGGTTTTGGTTAAGTACCACCTTGAATGCTTAAGCTTATGTATTCAGTCATTCAATGGTATACTAAAATCCATGTGAAAAAAAAATGCTTCTCACTGTTCTCAGGTCAAATATTTATATGCGATTAAAATGCGATTAATTGCGATTAATTAATTACAAAGCCTCTGATTAATTCGATTAATTTTTTTAATCGAGTCCCAGCCCTAATATATATATAATATTGTACGTATTGCAAAAATGTGGACACAAATACAATTTTGCAGATATCTCTGCTTCTGTCTGTGATAGAATTCAGTTGACCTGAGCTGTTCAGAGACCTTAAGGACTTTCATTAAAATTTGGGTCCAAGGAAGGACCAAGGAAATGGTCTTTGATTTACTTTACTTACTTTATTTGTTTATTTGGTCGGGACAATGCATATTAATGGACAGTGAGTGCTAGAGTACCTATAGTAAATACACCGGATTTAGCACATGTGCTAAATTACATCCGTAGTCACCAAAACAATACAACAATTAACATAAAAAGTCCAAAAGGCCCCATCCCTGTCTCCATACAAGGAACAGATGTGGAGACCGTCGCCACATACAACACAAGTACCTGGGTGTGATGATGGATAACAAAAAGGGATCAATAAAGTATCTTAATCTCATTTTTAAAATTTCCAATGGAGCAGAAAATAAAACTATAACATTGTAACTGTAAGGTCGTTCCCACACCGGACCAGGAGGACTCAGTTCCACTGGGGGCTGAGAGAGGTAACAGTGTTTTTTTAATGACTTGTTTCAGTTCTGCTTTCACATTGGAATTTCTGAAACACGCCAAACTTTCCAGTGAGTGGACATACAGTATGTAGAGTGGGGGACAACCGGTAGGGTCTGGTCCTGTGCTGGTGTTGCTGGTGTTGCTGGCTAGGGATGGAAAAGATGGGAAAGTAACCAGGTGCCTGATGATGAAGAAGGGCGACGCGATGACGAGAATCTTGAAATGAATCCTGAACCTAATCGGAAGCCAGTGTAAAAAAAAAATATAGAATGGGTGATGTGAGTCATCCTGCTGGATGATGAGAAGAGTAAATACATCCTCAGTTTGTCAGGATACCAAATTAAAGGAGTGTTAAAGGGATAGTTCACTCAAAATGATCTACTCACCCTCATGTCGACTAAGGGCTGGAAGAAGTTTCAGAGTCCTCCGTGGCTTCTCTGAGTTGCAGCGGGGCTCCGTGCAGCAGTGCATGTCCATATGACGGTTGCAAATGGATACCGCTTTTCTTTGTAACAAAAAGACACACCAAAAAACATCCAAATACCTCCATGCTGCTCGTATGTAATGTCTGTCTTGTATTGAAGCCCCGAAATGCTAAATCTTGCGAGATTTGGACGGACCAGGAAGAGGAGCTTCCGCTACAAACAAGCTTGAAATATAGACTTTTAAAAAAAAATTCGGGACAATTTCGCATTTCGGGGCTTCAATACAAGAGGGACATTACATACGAGCAGCATGGAGGTATTTGGATGTTTTTTGGTGTGTCTTTTTGTTACGAAGACAGTTGGTATCCATTTGCAACCGTTATATGGACATGCACTGCTACGCCGAGACCCCCTGTAACTCAGAGAAGCCACGGAGGACTCTGAAACTTCTCCCAGCCCTTAGTCCACATGAGGGTGAGTAGATAATGAGTGAAATTTCAATTTTGGGTGAACTATTCTTTTAACAGTGTGGAGGACTGACAGACAGACGCTTCTGCAGAGACACAACATGTCACCAACAAACCTCCAACCTCAGGCTGTGTTCTGATGGCCTACTTTACCAACACCTGCAGCTCATTTTAGCTCAGTCAGCAAGCATGTGTTAAAGAACACCGGCGCTGAACATGAAAATATCAACAGTGTCATTTTAAAACTAGCACAGCAGATGCTTGTTGTTTAGTTTTGTTGCGGGTGTAAAACAGGACTCATGCGGACTAAAAGCAGAGTGTTACTCTCACGCTGTGGTCAATCTGACCGCCATGCACACGCTGATGATATGAACTGTACTTCTTTTTTATCCTCTCTCTCTGGGCAGTCATAGGTGCAGTTTGCTACAATACAATAAATTACATTACAATAAATTAAGAAAAAAATCAGAATCAGAAACAATGGCAGTGTTGGTGGTCTTTCAAATGATTTGGTTGTTTTTGCAGTTTTTCCCACCTTGTGCAATAAGCACGGACCAGAGAAGAGAAAAAAAGTCAGATAAAAGCTCATCTAAAGGTAATAAAGTAAAAAAAGAGAAGAGAGAGAGAGAAGAGAAGAGAAGAGAAACAAAGGCAACAGATAAAATGAATGAAAAGCATGAGGTAAAATAAAACATCAAAATCTCATTACATAGCACAATTTTGACTTGAATGCACACTACCTCAATGGTACTGTTGTCTATTGTTGTTGCTGTTCATTTGCAGTTAATCTGCAAATCTGCACTTATTATAGTTCCACCCCATGTTTTTAAGATATGAGGATAAGTGGATGAATGTTCTCATTATTTTATAGGTTTAGTGCATCAAATGAAGGACTCAGATCTCAGACCACAGACAGATACAGAGACAGACAACAGGTTGTTGTATTACTGACACTCTTCAGCAGCATGAAACTGCAGATACCAGCTCTTAACAGTTTACTTTGCTGAGTGTAGTCGTAACTTCTCACTTCTTGTTTTGTCATCTTCTGACTTGTTATCTAAAATCTATTCTCTGAAAGCCCGGAGGTTTATATCGGTTCATCTGTGCAGCTCGCTGTGTGACTCACCCTCGCTGTGTCATCTGATCTGTCTGCCACCTTAAAAATATCAATACGGAGGAAATGGTCCTCACACTTGGGCTCCCTTTTGTTGTTCTTGTTGAAACATCTAAATCCTCTGACTGTGACGCTCGGCTGAGAGAATCCTGTTTGTGCTGAATAGAAGCAGTGCTGTTCAACGCAAATGAATATACAGAGCTTCCTTGTGGTTTCCTGCTGCAGGCAGTTGTGCAGGCAACTCACCACAGCATTTGTTTGCTTCACATCCTGCTCAGCAGCATCAGCACACCTGGCTGTCGGTCTGCCACCTCCTGAAAAATCAGTTCAGTCCTCAACAAGCAGGCATGACGATGATGATGATGATGATGAATGACTTTATTTCGAACACGTCTAAAAGAAAATAATTAAACAAAATAATAAAAGTATCATCAAATCATAGTATACACACAAGTATGAAATAGAAGTAGGAAGAAGTATACACGTTTTTAAAATTCCTACTTCTTTTCACGTTTTATATGTTTTAATATTATTGCTAATAATATAGTATATCCATATAAATATGTTATACATTACATAAACATCCATACAACATATATAAATATGACATAAACATCTATTTAAATATATATTAATTAATATAATTTTTTCCAGCCCTTCAAAGTGCAGGAAACACACAGTTTTTATTTGGACCTAACCAACTCACGTATCCCTCCGCCCAGGGTTAGCGCCCGCCGATCAGCAGTTGGTTAGGTCCAAATAAAAACTGTGTTTTTCCTGCACTTTGAAGGGCTGGAAAAAAATTATATTATAGCAAACAATGGAACTGTGTATTTTTTTTTTCAGGTAAAACCTCTTTTAGGCCGTGAAAATAGGCCGTTTCTTTGGGTCTGTTCACAACACTGTATGTTGTAAATCTCTGGGCAGGGCTATTATGGGCTGGCGTTGCTAACGGGAGGAGTGCAGAGAGTCTTCTACTGCAATTAAAGTACTTAGGGGCTATTTGTAGATCATACAACCACACTTTAAAAAAAAATGCTACTATCCCTGTAAGATAACGATTATACAATTCCACAATTTTAGGCAAGATAATTTTATTTACAGCTTGTCTCAAAGGACTTTACACAGCATCATAACAACATCCTCTGCCCTTAGACCCTCACATTGAATGAGGAAAAACTCCCAGGAAGCCCCCTTAGGGAAAAATTTGGAGAAACCTCAGGGTGAGCAACAGAGTAGGGATCCCTCATGTGCAAAATTTAGTTTATTTTGAAGAGGAAAATGAGTGAATCCCTCCTCTGCAAAAACAAAACAAAAGATAATTTTTTCCCTCAAGTTAAAAAAAAAATGTTGCACATGTTGGCAAAAGAGTTCTTTAGAAATGAGTCAGTGGCTGTATTCCTGCACGCACTAATAAGAGCTGTTATTGTTTCATCTTTACCCTACTGCAGATCTTGGCTCTTCCTGTTTCTGATCGTGCAGCGTACTGAAACACTGAAAACCAGACCCCCAGACCACAGGCAGAGCAGCTGCTCAACACAAACTTCCTCAAACTACGTCGACAGTAAGAGGGTTTCTTCTTCCCACATCGCGAACAGTAAAACTAATTACTGTGCAGGAAAGCCAACACGTGTCTTTTATACTTTGTGTTTTCCAGTACCAGGTGAGCAGTTCAGGCCCTTAAGATGCCGCCGTCCTCCAACGTCAGCGCTGGAGGAGCTGAGACGGGGGAGCAGTGTATTGTCAACGACCAGATGGGCCCCTTCACTGTCCTCTACATCCTCCTCCTCATCATCAGTCTGCCGGGGAACCTACTGTCGGTGTGGGCCTTCATCCGCAGTCCCAGAGCAAAGGTAACTCATCTGTTCATAGATCTCATCCTTTCCTAGATCTTTAACTAGCATTCATTATGCACTTTTGTTGCACATCTTTAATATAATCTACTTGCACTTTAAATAAATGCAACACTTTTTTCACTCAAGCTCATCTTAAGCTAGATTCAGAGTGAGACACCATTATGTTACAATAGTGAGCTTTTTCACTATAGTCTAATTATCTGATATACTAAATTTCAGGTTTTCATTTAAATGTAAACCATAATCATTACTATTAAAAGAAATAAAGACATTAAACATTTTAGTCTATGTGTAATGAATCTATATAATATATGAGTTCCACTGTTTGAATTGAACGACTGACATAAATTAGCTTTTCCGTGATATTCTGGTTTATTGAGATGCACCTGTAAGTGAACACGTTGTCTTCAGAGTTGATGTGTTAGAAGCCCATTTTTACAAACAGTTTGTCTCAAAGGGCTTTACATGGCATCATAAGAACATCCTCTGTCCTTAGACCCTCACATCGACTGAGGAAAAACTCCATAGAAAACCCTTTAAACAGGGAAAAATCTGAGAAACCTCAGGGTGAGCAACAGAGGAGGGATCCCTCACCCAGGGCGGGCAGACGTGCAATAGATGTTGATGTATATGTTGATATAAGAAGAACTACACAGAAGGGAAGGAAGTAACATAGTTGAACATTTCCTGCTGTAGATGTCACATGACCCGACTGTAGATTTGAAGGTAAATATTAGTATAAGGACCGGATGAGATGACTAAGTCTGAACTAATCGATCTGAAGAGATGATTTTATGACGAAAGAGATGAAAGTATTTGCATAAATTTAGTTTGATGAAGTGACAATATTACGTGGCATATCCTCCTGAGACATAGCAGTACATATGTGTACACTGTAGTGCACATCATGTTTTAACTCACTGAAAAAATGTCCCACATCTCAACAAGCGCATTTTATGGGAAATATGAGTATGATATTGACAATTTTAAACATTTTGAATCCTATTTTTTTTATTTTCAGTAAACATCTTAGCAAGATTTAAGTGATTTTCCAGAGCAGGATTGATAACATTTCATATGACAAATAGTCAATTTTATGAAACAACTGTGGTCCCATGATGTTATTCTTGACTCTAAATAATAATTAATCAATGAAAACTGTTCATGGATGGACATCAAGCCTTTTGTTATGGTATCAAGCATAGGAGCAGAAGATGCAAATTGTTTCTTTGTGTCTCTAAAAAGCCTGAATGCTCTGTGAAATATCATCTCAGGACAAATGTCTAATGATGACATCACAAAAGTAAATAGTGTAGTTGATAAAAAAAAGGAGAATGAAATCTCTTAATTGACATTAGTTTTCTTGTGTTACTGTACTTTACTGGATAATTCTAGTCTTTCCATGTACAATAAGCATCAATACATTGCCAATTGAGAACAACATAGCCATGTTGTTCACTACAGTGAACATGTTGTGTGAAATTTTCATATTTTTTCTTTGCAATTTGTTCTTCACCACCCCAACACTTAATTAATGTAAGAAAAAATCAAAACCTGAGAATTTTTTTCCCCTGGTAGTCCAGGCAATATTGCGTTTTCCGACAGACTAATTATAACAGAAGGTTTTTCACCATACATCATTTCTATGAGGTGTCAAGAACAACATACTAAAAGTCCTAAGAAATCCTAGTTGGGGAAATATGTTTAATTCTCATTGATTTACTGTATATAAAGTCTATGGTGCCGACAACAATACACCCCAATGGGGCTATTTTTTTCCTTTACTGCTATCACAATGAAACTTTACACAATGAAAGTATCCATGAAATGTAACAATTTTTGTATTACAAGTTTCTTTTAAAATGAATTTGAATATGCAAATGAGCCTTACACTAATCAAATATGCCCAAAATACACCCGAATAGGCTTATATTTTTTCCTTTACTCCTCCTCCTCATTGGCAAATTAAAATTCATTTTTCCAAGAAACTTGTAATACAAAAATGTTACCTTTCATGTCTACTTTCATTGTGTAAAGTTTCATTGTGGTAGGAGTAAAAGAAAAAAAATAGCCCCATTGGGGTGTATTGTTGTCGGCACCATAGACTTTATACAGTAAATAATGATGTGAATTAAACATATTTCCCCAACTAGGATTTCTTAGGACTTTTACTATGTTGTTCTAGACACCTCATAGAAATGATGTACGGTGAAAAACATTCTGTTACAATTAGTTGTATTTTTGGGTCCAAAATGAGCTAGATTGCCTGGACTATGGTCTCAGGAGGATATTATATCAGGAGGAAAATTGAGAGGTAATGTGAGATGCAATTGATAATTCCACAAAATATGAAGAGAAATGGTTTGATGTGGTGAGCTGATATGATTTCACAAGAGTTCAGACGCTCCAAATGAGATGATGTTATATAAAGTGAGTGTCTTGTGTCAGATGAAGTGACATTAACATGAGCCCTGTGTGACTGTGCAGCAGCAGCAGAGCACCAGTGTCTACCTGATCAACCTGCTGGTGGCCGACCTGCTGCTGCTGCTCGCTCTGCCCTTCAAGATCGTGAAGGACGTGGGCGCGGCGCCGTGGAGCCTCATGGTGTTTCACTGCCAGGCCAGCGCCGTCACCATCTACATCAGCCTGTACGCCTCCATCGCCTTCCTGGCCCTCATCATCACCGACCGCTACCTGCAGGTACAGCTAGGTACCACTCACCTGGTTTTTAAAGGGATAGTTCAACATTTTGGCAAATTGGCCCATTGCCATAATCGCTATAGTCATAGCAGTAGGTTCGTTACCTTTAATTGTCGGTGCAAGCTGTTTTTAGAACGGAGGAGCGGAGCGGCGAGCTGCTCAGGGCTATGCTATGGAGGCTAATGGAATTTCTTGGTTTCCCTCATCAAATACACAACCCAACAACTCCAAAACGCTGTCGTGGACAAGTTGTGACCTGCACATTCACCACGCTATGAGATAATAACAGAATGTTACGAGACAGAGCCGTTTTAGAGGTAAATTCATGCAAAACCGCTGATGCGCGTTGCCTTCAGGGACAGTTTTTCAGCAAGCAGACTCTGTATTTACCCTGTATTTACCTCGAAAACGGCTTCGTTTCGTAAGGTTCCATTATTATCTCATAGCGTGGTGAATGTGCAGCTCACAACTTGTCCATGCAGCGTTTTTGAGTTGTTGGGTTGTGTATTTGATGAGGGAAACCAAGAAATCCCATGAGCCTCCGTAGCGTAGCTCTGAGCAGCTCGCGGCTCTGCTCCGCCGTTCTAAAAACAGCTTGCACCAACAATTAAAGGTAATGAACCTACTGCTATGACTATAGCGATTATGGCAATGGGCCAATTTGCCAAAATGTTGAACTATCCCCTCAAGTTACGGTCCTTCCACTTCCAACTTACAGGATGTTTACGATCTACTGACTCTTCAGCTCAAAGTCACAACTGGAGGTAGCACATTTACCCTTGTGCTCCCTTCGTTTGTAAAATCACCGCCAGTCATTGAGATTGTTTGACTGACTTTAAGCATGTAGCAAGATTATCACTAAATTCTGTCTCACCTTGTGAGTCAACTTCACTCCAACTTATTAAAACAAATTACACTTATCTTTTTTGTACTTTTTTGGAATATATGATGTCATAGACCTCATTTGTATGGATCTGATGATTGTGCTAGAAAGCACAATATTGTCACCTTTTATCCCATGTCCTATAGTGCTGGCCTGTGGTGGGCGGGGCATATATACTGTACATGCAAATGCCAGCAGTGTTGCAAAATTTAATAAAACACCCATAATGCAATGCAAGTAGTGATCATCAATTTCATTTGAAAAAGGCAATAGTTGTATACGAATTATGACTTTTTCAGGCAATTAAATGGAAATGAAATTTTCATAGCGCTCTCTCTCTAGTGGCCTTATAGCCCTGAAGGCCACACAAGGGTTAAGGATTCCTGAAACTTAGAGCAGCCCAGGAAACCGTGATATTCAATTGCTAACTAATTTGGAACATCTGCACAGCTGAATGCAAGCCAATCCAACAGGCCTGCAATAAAGCAAACCCTTCTGAGAGGGGTTGACTCAACATCACCGATGTCCAGACTCATTAGGAACCCTTTTCAAGACCAGGTGTAACTGTGAGTCCGGGTTGAGCTGTTAGGGTGGTCTCTGAGGCTGACGTGGTGTCTCTCCTCCTGCAGGACTGCCACACCATGAGCTCTCTGCGGCTGCAGGAGGTGGGCTTTGCCCGGCTGCTGTCCCTGGTCATCTGGCTTCTCCTGCTGCTCATCATGGTGCCCAACATGCTTCTGCCCATACAGGAGGTCAAGGTACAGTAACTCTTGCAACTATGAGTGGCTGCTTCAGCTGCATTCTGTTCTACATTCGTCACCATTAGTCCAATCATTTTATGAAAAAAGGTTGAACAAATTGCAACAGAAGCAAACTCAACTGATTTTGTATCCTCAACATGTCCTGAGTGAGGGAAAAAAAGCCCCGAAGAATCGAATCAGGGGAAAGTTTAGAAAAAGACCCAAATATAGCCCATTCATACGACTATTAATTATTTTTTAACCTTTAGATATCTCCATGAAAATTACTGAGTTGATTACTTACATTAAGACAAACAAAAAATGTATTACAAGTTTTTTTTAATTATTTGTTAACATGAGCACATTTGCATAAATTTGCATAAATTCCACCGTTTTGACGGCACATGTATATATATAAAGGTGCTGTGATGGTACCAGCTTGAAAATTGGAATGAGTCGACTCCATCGGTCAGCCTACAAGAAGTCAATTTAAATTTCAAGATGACTGCAATTTTTCAAGATAGCCACATCCTTAGTTGAGCAGGTATGACATTACGTATGGCTAATTTGCATACATACCAACACCTGATCTAAAAATTGGGTATAGCAAGTGAAAATGTCTTGTTCAGTCTTGTTAACATATTACAGTTAAAAAAAACTTAAAATTAAGGTCTGAATGGAACCCATTTCAAAATGGCTGTCTAAACCGGAAGTGACCAGATTTTAACCGCCAGTGGGCCGATTTTAATGGACCAAAATCTGGTCACTTCCGGTTTAGACAGCCATTTTGAATTTTGAAAATGTCAGAAATGGATTCAGCATCATCAATAACCCCTAAAACCACTCCAATATTGCCCAGATCAGCCAAGTCAATTTTGTTGAAATATTGCCCATATAGGCAAGTATGCTAATTTATGCTAATTATGTCGGTTATGCTAATTGACCAATATATATAAGTTAGCATCTGGCAGTTTCTGAATACTGGGGACCCATACTATCTATTTCTAACATAAAACTTTGGGGTACTCAACATTTCCGGGTACTCATTGTTGGCAAGTAGACTATAATGGGATTCTTCGGGGCTTTTTTTCCCTCACTCAGGACATGTTGAGGATACACAATCAGTTGAGTTTGCTTCTGTTGCAATTTGTTCAACCTTTTTTGGCCTAAAATGACTGGACTACATACTGTACCGCTGTGGTTGTGTTCTCAGGCGAAGCGTTACCTCAGCTGTTCGTCCCTGAAGAAGGACATCAGCCTCCACTGGCACACCCTCACCGTGTTCCTCTGCATGGCCTTGTTCCTCAACGCCTCCGCCGCCGTGCTGCTCTCCAGCGGACTGGCTCTCAAAAGACTCATGGCCAGTCGCTCCGACCCCAAACTCTGCGTGGACGCGCGGCGGGTGGCGGGCAGCGTGATGGCCGTGGCGCTGGCCTACATGCTCAGCTTCGTTCCGTACCACGCCGTCCGGACGCCGTACACGCTGGCCCAGACCCGAGTCATCACCGACTGCCGGACCAAGAGGCAGCTGTTTCTGGGGAAGGAGTCGACGCTGCTGCTGAGCGTGCTGCACCTCTGCTTCGACCCTCTGCTCTTCTTCTACCTCTACTCACCGTTCAGGCACACCGTCCAAAAATGGTTGCCCTCCAGCGGGAAAAAACAGACCGCCAGCGAGGCGGCGGCGGAGGAGGAGCAGGCTGCTGCAGAGGAAGTGATGCAACACACAACCTCTGTGCAACAAGAGCCTGAGGTCTGACCACAGACGCCAACGACTGTTTCAAATACGAGATTTTGACATATACTTG
This sequence comes from Trachurus trachurus, assembly GCF_905171665.1. Taxonomy (NCBI): domain Eukaryota; kingdom Metazoa; phylum Chordata; class Actinopteri; order Carangiformes; family Carangidae; genus Trachurus; species Trachurus trachurus. Next base: position 36,916,804 of record NC_139892.1, read on the forward strand.
AATGTAAGACAAAACAAAGTAAAACTCCTGAGACAGGCACAGTGCATGTGTAGCTATAGCAACAAGACTGGAGGTACATGGACACTGGAAGCCTCAAATATATCGTTGAACTCAACAAATGGAGTGAGTCCCAAACAGGCTCTGCTCCACAGCCTGAACTCCATAACTACAAAGACTTAAACCTGTGACTTGCTATTATTTCAGTGTTTATTCATCATTACTCATCTAATTGCATTTACAGTCCTATTGCAGTTAATGTGACAGGTTTAATGTCTTAAAGGGATATTTGAACATTTTGGCAAATTCGCCACAATCCCTATAGTCTTAGGAGTAGGTTCATTACCTTTAATTGTCGGTGCAAGCTGTTTTTAGATTGGCAGGGCAGAGACGCCAGCTGGTCAGCTAACACAACGGAGGTGCATGGTATTTCCACGGTGTTTCCCTCATCAAACTTACGACATTACGACACATGAAGCAAATACTCAGAACTAGTTTCACTTTGTCACAAGTCACTCTGCTGAGCAGCCATGTCTGGAATGTAGTTTCCGGGTACGTTTTTACCTCGAAAACAACGCTGTCTCTTAACGTTCCATTAATATGTCATAGCGTGGTGAATGTGCAGGTCATGAGAGTGTTTTGGAGAGCTCACGTCTTTGTCCACCGATCTAAAAACAGTTTGCACCGACAAACTATAGGGATTATAGCAATAGGCGAATTTGCCAAAATGTGGAAATACCCCTTTAATGTGTATAATGTTGCATTGACTGTTATAAAGGGTAAAATCTGAAGAGATCTTCTGATATTAAAGCTGGAATAAACCAGACCTTCTCCTACATGTTGAATTGTGATTTGGTCAGAAAACACAAAGAGTTTGATGAACAAACAACAAAGTGTAGACTTGTTGTTGTGTGGTTGAACCAGCAGAGGGCGACAGTGACCAGTGTTCAGCACTGTGTCAATGACAATGACCCTGTAAAAGCAGAGGCACACTATGAACTGGTTTCAACAGAGAGGTGACATGTGTTTTAACAAATGGCATTAAGGAAAGGAAATAATAATACATATAAATATGAAATAAAAATAAATAACAAAAATGTAATTTAAAGGAGCGGTATGTAAGAATGTGGCCAAAATTGTTGCTGCAGTCAAATTCAAAACACAGCAGCGCGTTGTTTCCCTAAGTGGAAGCTTAACTGGCAACCCGGAAGCTGAAATGCCACTGACGCTGTGATTGGGAGAGAGCGCTGGGTGTCAACACGTAAATTCAAAACATAAACATGATTTGCGGTCTGCAAAAAAATGTTTTAATGCAAATATTCTGGCTGTAGCCTACTATTGTTGTTGGTGAGTTCAGTATGTTATATGAACATTATTCCTGAGTCTCTGTGACATATTAGGATGATTTTACAGCCAGTTGCTTTAGATTTCTTACATATTGTACCTTTAAAGCTGATTTATTGGATTACACATAGCTACACAATAAGGAAAATAAATTCAACACAGATAACAGAAAAACATTCATATTCCACAGAGAGAACTCCAAGTCAGGGGATATTTCAGCTAAAAGACTGTGTTGTCCTCTCTGCCACACTCCCAGCCAGAACATTTTAAATATGCCGTGTGGGTAGTTGGGGGAAACAGCTGTGTGTGTGTGTGTGTGGAGTCTTGGCAAAGTTGCATGTGACGACATGTGAGCCCCCTGCACCCAACCCCAAAAACAACGAGCTGGATGATCACAGAGGTTTTCTGTCGCCCCACATGCCTCATACATACCGAGGTCCAGGAGAGGACAGGAGGCGTTCAGGTACGGAGCTTCAGGCTGATGGAGGTGGACTCACTCATCAGTCACTCGTGGCCATTTTTCAGTTCAGCTCCTCTCCACAAATATTTTGGCAGGATCCACTGTGCCGACTGTTCAGCCTGTCAGACGTGCAGCTGCTTCCACAGTTGTGAGGGACGGTCAGCAGATTAAATCAATCTCAGAGTCTCTGCTGTTTCTGTCCTTCTTGAGGAAGGGCTACTGAACTCTACTCGTTTCTAAAAGAGGTGAAGGAGGTAGTTTAGTTTTATAACAGCAGGGGTGGTTTATCAATCAATGGATCAATCAATCAAACTTTATTTCTATGGCACTTTTCTGACAATTTAAAATTCAATACATAATTTAAAAAAAACACCCTAACCCACCCACAATCCCCCCACCACCCAACTACCATTAACTAAAGCAGAGACTGACATAACAGTGATATGGGGAGAACTGGCGGTAAAAGAGTCACTCTTGTGTAATAGATAATAAATAAAACGGGGGCATATTAATGAAGTAAAATCATAGATATAAGAAAGGATAAATAGAAAACAGGATAAAATAAGTATCAATAGGAGAAGAAATAAATACATAGGCTACATAACTAAATAAAAAAACAAGTTAAAGTGTAGAATAATAATAATAAAACAATAAATAAGTAATAATAAAACAGTGAGAAAGTTAAAAAAAAAATGGTAGAAATAATAATAATAAACAATAAATTCATTAAATTCAATGCAAGACTTGATGGCTCAGAACGGACCTGTAACAATATTGAGGCCAAATAATACATTTATTATTGTTGGGCTTGAACCCCATCAACTACAACAACAGTGTGACCCCCAAAGAATGAGAAATTTAAACCGACCAGGACACATACACAACACAACACAACACAACACAACACAACACAACACAACACAACACAACACAACACAACACAACACAACACAACACAACACAACACAACACAACACAACACAACACAACACAACACAACACACAGTCATTGCAAAGGAATGTGGTTCTGTGCAGCTCAGCTGGACACATCAAATCACACAGACTGACCCCAATCTGGAGAAGGAAGGAAGGCCACAGAACAAAACGAGTGTGACTGTCCCTTTAACTGCTGATGGAGTCCCAGCTGCTGGGTGATGTAGTTTTCACATAAATCTGGTGCAGCCAAGTTGAACTCATCAGCCCGTGGAACATGACGGGCTCTCTTTCTTTCTTTCTTTTTTTTGGTGTCATAGTTTCTTCGGCACAGCTGGCTGCTGTGACCTGGCTTCACTCTCCCTGGACTCATTTGAAGGGAAACATCTGGGCTCTGTCTACGTGTGTGTGAGTGTGTGTGTGTGTGTGTGTGAGAGAGAGAGAGAGGGAGGGAGAGAGCAAGAGAGAATGAGAGAGAAGACTGTGTGCACTCACTTTGTCCTTGGTGTTGCAATAAAACGCAGCACTAAAATTAGACCCTGAAGACTCTGATATTAGCTCACTTCCCACATATGGAACTAAACACACACACACACACACACACACACACACACACACACACACACACACACACACACACACACACACACACACACACACACACACACACACACACACACACACACACACACACACACACACACACACACACTTACACACTCCGTGGGGTGTGCAGTGAGTAAGTTGTTGTTTTTTCTCTTGAAACAGAGATACCAGTCATCCCTCCATCACTCACAGGGAGGAGGACAGGGGTTACGTGTTCTTTAACTCATATTACTCTGGGAAATATTACAATTATGTATCGGCCTAATAATTTTACGACTGTTGCTGAAAGGACTGACATATGTTTGCAATATAATAAATATTATTCCAACATGAACATCCCCTCTACAGTTGTATGAGGACATAATATGTCCAGAAGTATGCGGACAGCGCTGTCCCTAATTCTTAAACACATTTTTGTCTGGTTCTATTTTATCCTGATTTAGTTACTCTCCGCCCCTTGTTTCCAAACAATGTGTTCAACTCTTCCTGTATGTTTGTGTCATCAGTATGTGTTTGTCTTGCTTGGACTGTGAAAACACTCACCGCAAATGTAATGATTTCATTAGTTAATTATTGATATGACACTCAGTAATGTTCAGTGGGATTGTCATTCACATATCAGGATATCCAGCAGCTCTTACTATTGTCTCTCTGACATAGTTTTTGAATTGGTTGGCTACTTTTATGGTCTTCTCTTTCGCAATCTGTTGGTGTGTGTGTGTGTGTGTGTGTGTGTGTGTGCGCTGTGTAAGTAGAGCTGCTCATCTGGTTTCTATTAAACCTCTAATGGGACTTATTTTGACTGCATCAGCTTCTCCTCTCCTCTTACTTCCTATGATTCCTCATCTGGTCTTCCACTCTGCTTTCTTCTCCTTCCCTTCCCTTCCCTTCCTTCCTTCCTTCCTTCCTTCCTTCCTTCCTTCCTTCCTTCCTTCCTTCCTTCCTTCCTTCCTTCCTTCCTTCCTTCCTTCCTTCCTTCCTTCCTTCCTTCCAATTCCTTCCTCTTAATCAACTTATTTTTGTCGTCCTTTACCTTTTCAGCTCCACGCACCTAAAGAAGTAGCCTACATTTTTATTTAGGCAAAACTGACACCTATAGAGCCCACGGCCCAAAAACCAAATCTGAGTTCTGTAGCTAGGTATCATAACCTGGTTTTGAGACCTTTATATTCCTTCAGTTGATACTAAAGCAGAAACTTTATTTGGCCGGTTATTGACAGGTGATGGAGAACCACGGGGACAGAAACAGGTCGGCTGCAGCCCAACAGCACATCAGAACCTGTTCCAGTGCAGCTTTTAGACTTTGAGTAGTAGTTCTGTTTGACTTTGGACAATGTGCAGCTGAGTTTTGGGAGTTGTGCGTTTCGGATCAGCTCCTAAGAATTGTGGTTACCATAGCAACCCCCCCCCCCTCTGTGCAGGTTCTCACAGACTTTTATGTGGATCTCTAGATGCACATACTTCCAGCTGGACTTTAAAGGGGAACTTAACACCAGGATGAACAGCTGTCTAGTCTTTCTCTGGCCTGTGTGTCTGAGTGTGGTTTGTTCTGGTCCTGGTTCGTCCCGGTACAGACAATGGGAAGGAAGAACCAGATAATCAGCAAACTTGGCGTGCTCAACTCAAGGTATGAACGGGTGAATCGGGTGCCAGTCCAAAAAAATTCAAAGTCAAAAAAAGAGTTGTGACAGCACTCACTTTAAGGTGAACACTTTTTAATTCATAAAAACTGCTCGGCAGCGAGAAACGGACGCGTTTCGGCAATCAGCCGTCCTCAGCGTTACCAGGTCAGTGGGTGTGTCCACTATTTAACTCAAAGCTGATTCCAATTTCCATTCACATAGGCTACATACACAAAACATTTATAAGCTACATACTGTGACTAAAACAGTCACAAAATGTCAGAAAATATTATAGAAAATATTACACAGAACAATGAGGAACATTATCATGTAAATAACATTAACGAAATTACAATCAAGCACTACATTCATGAAAATCGACAAGTTGTAAATGTGACAACAACACTTGTCTGTTTGATCCCAATGGACCTACATCCTCGACAGTAATATAAAAAACACACATGGGTCTATATGATAACCCCGCGTCCGTTTCTCGCTGCCGAGCAGTTTTTATGAATTAAAAAGTGTTCAACTTAAAGGAAGAACCAGAGCCACATGTCAAACAGGGCTGCTATACGTGAGCAGGAACAACTTCAGATAACATATTTTAACTTATGCAATATACCAAAACCAGAACAGGAGCCCAGAGTGAAAACAGGACCTGGTGGAGGTGGATTTGGATGGGATGGGAACAGATGTTCAGGTGGGATGGTCTGGTGACTGAGAACAGGGGACAAGGTGTTTTCACAAAAGCCCTATTTGCACGGGATTAGTATTACCTGGGGACCTCTGGTGATTTGTAAATTACCCCCCCCACGTCTGGGTTTCTTGCGGTACAGTCGCACGGGATAAGTGAAGTCTGTTTTTTACTCGGATTTACTGACATTAAGGCCCCGATATGACGTCAAAGCTGTGCACGTCGTAACATCCGCTGCTGTCACATCCATGTGCGAAGCAAATGTAAATAAAATGTCAAAGCAGCAACAAGGCCGTTGTGGCATTTCATTAAAAAGCCGCATGTCAATATCCTCTGAGATTTCACTTTTTTATGGATCTGAGCCAAATGGGTCTCCAGCACCGATACGAGCCCGTGTTTGCACCTGAATGCCGCTCATAATTTCCACCGCAGCCGCAATAAAAACGACAAAAACAAAAAATGCCCCTCAATTACTGAGATGCAGAGTCACACAGGACTAGTTTTACCACGGGACGTCGATCTTTGGTGAAATATAGTAGGTCATTTGCGGGGGAATTTTTACTTTACAAAATTACTGACATGGCGCATTCGCACAGGATTAAGATCACAGACGTCCTCCGCAATTATTACAAATTACCAGAGGTCCCCAGGTAAAACTAATCCTGTGCGAATAGGACAAAAGACAGATTTAAGCCCTATTCACACAGGATTACCTGGGGACCTCTGGTCATTTGTAATAATTGCGGAGGACGTCTGTGATCTTTATTCCATGCGAATGCACCATGTCTGTAATTTGTAAAGTAAAAATTCAACTGCAAATTGTCTACCATTAATTTTTCGACAAAGACAGACAGCCGGTGATAATAATACTAGTCCCGTGCAAAACTGCATCTCAGTGATTGGGGGGTATTTGTTGTTTTTATTGCGCGCCTTTTTCTACAGCTTTGACGTCATATCCAGGCCTTATTGTCAGTAAATTCGAGTAAAATTCACTTATCCCATGCGACTGTACCGCAAGAAACACAGACATGGGGTGGGGGTTATTTACAAATTACCAGACGTCCCCAGGTAATACTAATCCCGTGCGAATAGGGCAATAGATTAGCCTCTAGATTTCTAGGCTAGCAATAGATAACAAACAGAGTGAATTCATCTGTTGCAGTTTAAACCATACTGTGGTGCACAAGTGGACTGAGGAACTGTGAGAGTAAGAATGAAAATAAGTATCTGTATTGGAAAAATTAAAAAAAAATAACTGCAGTCTCTTTCTTCTCTTTTCTCTATGTAATGTAATTATGAGCCATGTTTTCCTCTGTAATGTTTTCCTCTGTAAGGTAATGTTGTATGTCATGGAGATCAGTACCTGTGCACCTTTGTACAATGTGGTGTGTCAGGAGGTGGTATGTTTTATTTGGTGAATGGGCCAATTGTTATTTTGGATTATATGTCCTATGTTGTGTTCGTTATTTTGTTGTTAAACGAGCAACTCAGGGATGCAAAATGTAGAACTTCAGTCCAACTGACAATAGAGGAATTATCTATCTATCTATCTATCTATCTATCTATCTATCTATCTATCTATCTATCTATCTATCTATCTATCTATCTATCTATCTATCTATCTATCTATCTATCTATCTATCTATCTATCTATCTATCTATCTATCTATCTATTGATTTTTACCATGGTAACACTAGTCTAAGGCCTGAGTTATCCTGGGACGAAGGTGTAGCTACAGGACACACACACACACACACACACACACACACACACACACACACACACACACACACACACACACACACACACACACACACACACACACACACACACACACACACACACACACACACACACACACACACACACACACACACACACTGGATTGAGCTCCATCTAAACAAGCAGTTTTCCAAAATGCCTAACCCTAACCCAGATTCCATTTCTCCTCCTTCTCTCTCTGGTTCTTTTGCCTTACTTGTCATTCTTCCTTTCCTCTCTCTTTCTTTCTCTGTGTCCTTTTTAAGTCTGACTCGTCACCAACTGCCACCAGACGACCCATTTATAGAGTGAGAGAGAGGAGGAGAGAGAGAGAGGTGGAGGTCGTTTGGTGTCGTGGGAACAGCTTAAAAAAAAATACAGCTCTCCTATCACAAACACACACACTGAACAACGGCTTTAAATTCGGTCATTTCCTCCTCCAACACATATTTACACTGTAAAAAAAGAAGTGTAAACTCAAAAACTATGACCATTAAAACACTGAAACTCTTTAAAACACTAATGCATCTCACACATGTGCAAGTCTCAAATATGACTGAGGTCACATGAGGTTTTAAAGCTGCAAGAAAATTGAATTTGAGCCCACTGTGGGTCTTAACATTAGTGTAATAACTCATCTATCAGACGATGTAGCCCAAACTTTGTGCAAAATTCTATTTTCGAGTAAATCCTGGATGAAAGTGTGGTATTTTTTTCGCATTGGATAATGCAGGCGCACGGATTATACGTCAACCTGCTCACGATTCACCAGCCACTGATATTGGATCCGTCATCCGTCAATCAAACGTCTGAGACAACACACACACACATCGAGCTCGGTCTCGCCCGAAGCTTTGAATATCCGCCCGCTCAATAACGACCAATCAAATTCCTTTTCCTTACTTATATAGTGTTGCTGGAATCGAGCTGTTACGGGCGGGGTCATAGTTAGCTGGACGCTTAATTATGTCATTAGGCATCCTCTTAGTCCCGCCCCCACAAACAGAGAAATCAGTGTCCTCAGAAACAGTTTTGCCCTCAAACTCCACAATTAAGTCCTGTGTACTTACACATTTTTTCACCTGTTTTTAGCAACCATACTCTAATTTATTTAATATGTTTACAATCAAATCTCGGATTTCACTACAGTTTTTAAATATCTTATTACAGTAAAAACTGGCATCATAAGTAGGTTAGAACTTCTTCTTCTTTTTTTTTTGTACAGTGTACACGTGCACTCTCTCACTCTGTTTTTCCTCACCCTCTCCTCCACATTAAAAACAACAGTACCAGTATGAAACTGTAGCTTAACATGTTAACACATTCACAAGATGTCTTGATGTATGACAAAATATTTCATTCTACATCTCACCTTTCAGCACTCTCTCTGACTGACCCCCTGGTTTCAACTTGGCTTCCGTCTCTGACCACAAGTTCTGTTTGTCCTTTTCCTGGTTTTGTCTGCCTGTGTTTTTTTTTTTTTTTTTTTGGCGTGCCTCTGCCTCAAAGTCATTGAGAGCCTTGTGTCACCAGCCGACTGAAACGCTCCATTACTGCTCCTGCATAAGACAGACTCTAGTACTTACCTGTTACCTGTCATCTACTACCACTCATCTGTAACCTGCCAAACTCTGCTCCTGACCTGGTTACATAATAAAACTCAAACTGTTGTTCCATTGTGCTGCATGCGTTAGGGTCCAGAAACCTAAGAGTGTGGACCAACGCTGTATTTTCTGTATTTGTCTCTCCCCTGCTAGCATCACTGCTACCTGCAGCGGTTGAAAACGGTTCGAGCAGGCTACATTTTGCCTTGTCCACAGTCTTCCTGCAGTCCCAAACCAAGCTAACAGCTTTGCAATCATTTCAGTCTACAGTTCATTTTTGGCTCAAAGAACTTTTAGTTGGTTGTAACAAGGTCATGTTCCTCTGTCAACTGCATACAACTGCAGTGAAACCAGAACCAACACAGTAGGGATAGTCGCAGGATTACACAAGAGACAGAAACAACAATGAAAAGAATACATTTTCTCCTTATTTATATGAAAATGAAATTTTATTGTTGGACGGGTTCTGAAAAGTTGATCCAATATTTATTTAAGTGTTTGTGCAACTGAAAAAAAAAGTGAATCTGTGATCTTATCTTATTCACTTCTCCAACTGGACTGAATAGACTCCTAGAGGGGGTGGGGATACAGATACAGGAAATAATTGTAAGTGCACCATCTCCTATCTCCATTGTCTCCTGTAGTACAGAAGTTCAGAGGTTGAGATAATGCAGATGACAGTAAGATAAGCAGCATAAATCTAAATAAAGCATGGACCCAGGTTTATGTGCATTTGCTTTTAAGTGCTTAAAACACATCATTTCTGCTCCTGCCTCTCTAAACTGGGAGGATAATGACTGTAGATGCAAGATAACCAGTTTCAAACACACATGAGCTTGTCATCAATCTGAACATTTAGGTCTCAGCAACAAGGAGAACAAGCATGTTTTCCAAAAGGTTCAGCGATTCCTCGAAGGACAGGAGATCGTTGCACACAGAAGAGCAAAACATATCAAATATAACCCCACCGCCATGCCCGAAATAAACCCGAATGGAGCTAAAGATAGTGAAAGAGAGGGAGAGAGAGAAGATTGAGAGTGATAGACAGATGGAGGAAAGGAGTGAATAAGTAGGAGAAGGAATGGAGAGAGAGAGATAATAGAGAGAGAGGAGCTTGCAGTGAATCAGAGGTTGTTTTCTATAAAGAGCCTGAGAAATATTAAACTGCTGAGATGGAAAATACTTTAGTGTGTGTGTATTTGTCTTGAGTACCCAGTCGTCTGACCTCTTCAACCGTCTGACTCAACCACAGAGAAAACAGATAGCTGCTGATGGTAGTCATCGCTCTGCCTGGGCAGATACTGTTTCAAAGCTGACCAGCTCCTCATTAGAAGTGATGCCACATGTACACTTCAGGTTGTGTGTTAGGTTTGGATTAACACGTCATGAGAACCGGTGGCGACTGGTGTAGTTTTCTCCAGGGGAGGGGGCTATTCCAAACTCTGAAATAAGACTAGGCTATTATATTACATATAGGGCCCAATCCCATTCTGAGGCCTGTTCCCCACTTTTCTGCACAACACAACACTAGGACAATTAAAAACACTGTAAAAGACCAACACCACACATTTATTAGCTTCTACCTCCTCTCTGTAGCTCCCCTCTGAAGATCAACTGGGCCCAGTGTGCTGCTGAGATACACTGCCACTACGGTGGGTGGTGGTGGTGGTTGTATGTAATGGTGCTTTCCATTTACGTTGGAAGTCGAAACTTGGAACTTGGAGCTCGTAACGTTACCTTAGAGGAAGTCGAAAAAATGGACCATTAATAAAACAAAACAAAGATGCAATGTTTATATACTAGATGTTAGAAATTAAAAGTATAACTGAAATGCACCGTGTGAATCAAATGTTTCTTTGGCCCCAGGGAAGAAACACGTGACCAATGAGTAATTTTAGACAACATAGAACATTGTTAATCTATGTTTTTATTGCCTGTATTACATTTTTATAAAAGATTTATATTTATAAAATATATTCATATATTTCATTTTTTAAAGTCTTACTCAAGGTAATGTGGGGAGTAATGGGGCGGCATCCTAGTGCCCTTATATTGGTAAGCTGCCTCTGATAAGAACTCTCACAGGTCAAATGGAAGTGGATCAATTCAATTCAATTCAATTTTATTTGGGACAATGCAAGTTCATGAACAAAACATATAGAATTGTAAAAAGGCCAGATTTTAGCCGCAGGCTAATTTCCATCTGTTGTCCCATACTTACATGTTCCCTACAAATACAATAACAATAAATAAAAACAAAAACATGTTATAAAATAGCAGCATTCAGTTTACAGTTCAGTTTTTAGAATAATAATACAGATACAATACAGTAGTATGACAGTAATACAAAAGTGCAACCGTGTCTCGAGCAAGAGATAAAGTGCTTACAATCATTAAAGTGCTTAGAAAGTCAAAACAAGGCTTTGTACTAAAATGCAGACATGTAAAAGAAATAAAGAAGTAGAATTTCAAAGAAAGCAAAAAGAAGGTTATGAATAATGTCCAAATAGTTTAGTTGTGCTGAAAAATTAAAGGTGGAAGTGTTTGTCCTGCAGCCTCCATAGCTGTGTCCAGTTTCAGGGGCTGGTTCCTTTGGAGGTGCAACTGAAATGAGACGTTCCGGCTCAGGATCACAGCTGTTGTAGCCTTCACTGTCCAGGACCAGTGGGATGCAACGGCTGCAGCCCCCGAAGCAACACAGCTTCTGTTTCACGTCTTACTGAGGAACGTTTAACTCCTCCACATTGTTGGTAGCAGATCTCCAGAACCCACTATAGAGGACTTTTTAAAAAAGGAAAGAAAGAACCATGCTCTTTGATGTGACAACACTATGGTTAAAGTAAAAAAAAAAGGTGAGTAAAAGTCATTATTAGCTTATTTTCTTGATGTCTCAGCAGAATACAAACACAACAACAGGTTTTCATTTTAAGATGTTTCTGGGAAAATCCCTGCACACATGCATAATTATTGAAAGGTGTTCTGAGGAGAAGAAGATCTACTTAACAGTGGTTTGTGTCTTTAAGTCTGATCACTTACAGACCTAACATAACAACATCCTGTAGCTGGCTTGTTTTACACACTGCTCTACAAGCTTTAAAAACACCAAACACAGCAAAGGTCAGAGGTCAGTGAGCGAAGCGTCGGAGCTTTCTGTGGTGCGATGATGGGAAACGTGCTGAACTTCAAGGTCGACCTCAGTTTGTGGAGCAAAATAACACGTGCCTCCAAAATATACAGTCAGTGTCGGGTTATTGCACAACTTGACTGTTGTATAAGGCCTTGTGATTATCACACCATTATACACACACACACACACACACACACACGCACACACACACACACACACACACACACACACACACACACACACACACACACACACACACACACACACACACACACACACACACACACACACACACACACACAGAGAGAGAGTCACTTAAACCGATGCTTCTCTGTAATCTGTCTAGATATGATTACAAGCCCCAAGTCAAATTTCATCATCTCAGCCAATCACCGTGCAGCTCACCTGGCGGCCAGGATGACAACCGGCCCTGTCATTACTGTCTCGGTGGTAACTATGGTAACCAGGTAGGTAGCTGTCTGGTTTATAAGGTGACAGAGGCTAGCGGAGACAATGACACACACACATGTGCGAGACAAGTTGTCCTCTGACTCATATGTACATGTTGAGGAGGACACAGGACATGACCCAGACTGAGTCACAGGCTCTGCTGTGAGATGTGCACTGGATGGATAGGACTTCCAGGAGGAATGAAGAGAAAAAAACGAGCTCTGAGTTGTAAAAAATGAATTGAACGGCTTCGAACTCTGAAATTACAGGTCGGAAACTCTGGTATCATATCAGAGCTCCGACTTTCTCACTTGACGTCACAACAACATCAAAACATGGCGGCCCTCGTCTTAAACGGTTAGAATTTAGACATTTTAAGTTATTTGTTGAGGTTTTAATGCATATTTTTTGTGTAATATTGCAGTAGCCTATATGAAATACGTTTATATTAAGCTGTGATTGTTGTATGGTGTGAAATTGTGGTTCCTCGTATGTGACGGGAATAAGGTTTAACTGTTATCAAGGCTGTAACATTATATGTGCACTCATCTGCAGCGTCTCCTCTCCTCCAAAATAAACATCATTTACTGCTGCATTGATTTTTCCGTATTCAGCTATGAGCCACAATACGCCAAACTTCCTTCAGGTATCCATGTTTTTTTTTCTTCCGAGTTCCTGCAGCGTGAACGCAATGATGTCGGAAGTCGGAAATTTCCGGGTTGGGAATTCCGACCTCCGAGTTGTCTTGAACGCAGCATAAGTTCAGCTTTATAACTGCTCAGGTCAGTGTGGTTTCCTGTTGCTAAACAATGATTGTTTTACTTCCTGAGTCAAGACCAAATAACTCAAACAGGGAGACCCCATGTGTCTCAATCCGTCCTCTCCCATTTTCTTTTCTTTTCTTTTTTTCTTCAAATCAGCAACCACTTGGATCACTTATCTCATGCATGGTGTTACGTCAGTGAAAATGAACTGTGAAGAAATGACTGCATGGGTTAGATCATTGCAGTCATCTTTTCTTATGTTGTGTTGTCATGACAGAATATAGCGTGCACTCAGCGGTGAAAGGCCTCCTAATTGGTGAAACCCCCGTCTCTGGTCAGTCATGTAATGTTCACACCACAACCGTACTCCTGATTACAAGTTGTGCTGAGTGTGTAGAACATGGACAAGGAGTCACAGGAGATCCTCAGTGATACTGGTAACCAATACAACAGCAACTACAATATCATAAAGAGCCAGTCTAGAGGTCTGTGATGATGATGAAGAGACAAAAATATGACAAACGTGAGGATAGTTGTTTATTATTTTATATCAGGATGATGTTGTCTTGATGGAATATTTCAAAGTTGTAAACTAATACATTCAACTAAATTATTTTTATAAGGGGAAGAAAATAAGAAACCAAAACAGAAATATCTCAATCCTATATCGTTACAACAACAATAGTGACATATTTATTAAAGGGACAACAAGGAGTTTTGGAAAAGTGAAGTGTTTTCCCACTACATTTATGAGCCTCCGCACCGTGAAATTCTTTGACCGGTGCAAGACGGACTCATGTTTTCAATCATCAAGAATTAAAGTCAGAGGTTGGAAGACGATCACATACCGTCGTAGTTCCCACCATAAACGGCGATTCAGCCGCAAAACCGAAAGTAAAGAAACGCTGGTCGGACAAAATAACGATAGAGACAAAACGATATATTTATCGAAAATGGAGCCATTAACAAGTGTGGGTAACGTAGATTCATCCACATTAACGTGAGACTTTTTTATAACCAAATAGAAACTCCTCGTTGTCCTTTTAAGGTAACTTTATTTATTCTATTATAATTACAAAATGTAAGGTAATTAAATAAAACAAAAACAAAGGTAGAAACACTCATACTCACACACTTCAGTATGAAGTCCATACCAAAATTCTGAAAATGCGGATATTTTGTTTTTCAAAGTTGTGTAAGGACTGAAGTTTCCATAGGCAGAGATCCCTCACACACTGACGTGGGCCATGTAATGGTCCTACAAGTCTTCTAATGTGGCATCAAACTAGATGGGAAGAAAAACCACCTTGATTTTTCAGAGGCATGATAGTGCACGCCTCTTGCAGTTCACATTGTCACAAACATTTCTTCCTGAGTAACAGCATGAGCGTTTTTACAGAACAACATGATGTCACAGCCACCTGAACCTCGATTATGGATTGACATTATGCCTTTAAAAGTGTCCCTGTCCCAGGAAACTTATTAAAGGCACAACTATTAAAGGCACAACATGTCACATTTATCTGCCAAAACAGCCAAGTTATCATTATTTGAACTATTTTTTCATGATCTCGGGGACACAGAGAGCACCCCTGGAGAGGAACTTCTCTTCAAGAGGAAGAAATCACATCATTGTATCACATGCAGTCACTGGTGATGCAAATGCTAATTGCTGTGGGTCATCAACAGCCACACATGTCAAATGCAACTGCTAATAATTTGAATAACAACTCAAGTCATCTATTAGCCAATGGCTGTTGATGACCCACCTACAATCACTACCACACACACGTGTGAAAAGGCAACTGCTAATAATCAATCTTTCCTGTCCTGACTCCCTTTTATGATGTCACAAAAGCTACACACCGACATAAATACATTATAATCGCTTTAACACTGGAAAGCATTTTGTGATTTTTGATTGTTCTATTTCAAATAAACAGTGTTTGCACTTTTCATGTATAAAATAATGTTTACATTTTGAAATAAACTTGTTTATACTTTTTTTTATTTTTATGTATTGGTGGTTAATGATTTATTTTTGTGTCATACAGTAAGATAGAAGGGTTCATTCACACCTGCTCCAGAGCATTATCTCCAAGCATCCCCCACAACTTGAATTGATCAGAAAATGGAACTGAATTTCTTTAGAAAGTCTTGCTTTCTGTGATAAGAGGAAACTTCTCACAGAATTAAAGGTAGTAGTAGAAATTATTATTAGTAAATGAAAATGTAAAGCCATGGCAACGTATTAATTCCCATAATACAATATCATCAAATAAAATAATATTTGAAACAAAACATAAAGCTGAGGGCTAAATGTGTCGGCTGTGTAGATTAAAGTTATATTGGGAAACAACTGATTGAAGTTCCTTTCAAACGGTTTCTCTCAAAAATTGCAACATGGCTGTTTTGATTCCCACACTCACTCAACATTGTAATATTGCAACAATTATAAAACAAACTCTCTATATAATCAAGGGAATATCTTCAATAATAATTACATAATGTACATGTTCTAGACCAGGGGTTTTCAAAGTGTGAGGCGCCAGAGAGTTTGAGGGGGGCGCGACATGAGAAAAAGAAAAAAGAAAAACTGAAAACATTCAAACAAAAGATGAGTTACATGTCACTCGCACATAGGGCTAAATGATTAATGTTTTTGCAGTAGCCTATAGTTTGCAATTATGGAGAGAGTCATCCTGAAGCCGTTTCAGTTCAAAACACGTCGTAGCCTATTCTGACCGACAAGGGTATATGTGGATGGGAAATGGAGGACAAATATTGTTGAATAAAAGGCAACAGAATGAAATTTTGTTATTTTGTGTGTTTTCATTACCTATTGAATCAACACCTGATACCCACCTATTAATTTATTTTCATTATACCATGAAGAACTACAGTTTTAATTTAGGGTGACCAAGAGTTGTTATTATTATTACTATTATTAATATTAATATTATTATTATTTTTTATTTTTTTTATTTTTTTATATAAATCATGACACTGTAAATTATCCCTATAGCTCTCCTAGTAGAGTCACCGCAATCACTGCAGATGTTGCAAGTAGCACTGGTTCGAGAGTCCGGCCTGTTCCGAGCATATCTTTCTTTTCTTTTTTTTTTCCAGTCCGACTCCAGTATATTTTATTTTATTTTACCATAAGTATATCATATAAAAGACTCAAGTGGAATCATGCAATAGACTAAATAATGTGGAGCAATGAAAACAATCAGTTAATTATGTTGGTTGATGGTTTCAAATCTTGCTCTCTACTGTACCTGTGCGGAGATTAGCCTACTGTAAAGTTAAGTATAGGCTTAAGCCTTTGAGCAGATGCATCAGCGTTGTGTTTTGAAATACATCATATTAAATCAGATCTTATTTAGGCACACTAGGCCTATCCTACTGTTAAACCATTCAATGGTAAATAAGGTGTTTTTTGTTGTTGTTGTTTTTTTGACAAAGACTGGAACTGAGGTTAAAAGTTAAAGTTAAAATATTACCGTAAATATTTTTCGATGAACTTGTCGCTATGTGGACGGAGTTTGGTCTATACCCCATTTTGACAGTTAATGTAATCAGAGACGTTCTATATTGTAATGCAATAATGTTGCTGACAGACTCGCGTTACATTGTTGTTTAATTAAATATATAAATCAACGACAAAGCCGTTTCCTCCAAAAATGTCTACATGATTTTATTTTGAAGTTTCTTGCGTGCACTTCCTGTCCGACAGTGGAGGCAGCACCGGAAGCAGCCTGAGCGTGGAGGTCTGCAGCCAGACACTTGGAGAGCGGAGCTCAGCTGCCTCGGCTGAATGCAGCGCTACAGCGGCTGTGGGACTATTCTGGTTAGAAAAAGAAGAGCGTCAGGTGCTGCACAGCCACCGGCGGAGCTACCCTGGAGCTACCACCCCCCCACCCCCGTGGCTGGGGCATAATCTGACAAAAAACAGCTCTGCGCGCGAAACTTTAGTTCCGCCCTACCGCCGTTTCCGCAGGGACGCATTTCACTGCAGCACACAACAAACTCACCGCGGGAGCAGAGAGAGCAGAGGAGCAGAGCAGAGCAGAAGCAACCAGTTTGTAATAATACGCTGTCGCCAAGCAAGCACCTTGGAGGTAAGTTGTTGTCTATGATACTTTGGTCGGTTCTGGTCGAGTTTTCTTACTTGTTGACTGTGACTTTACTGCAGTTCTGAAGCATTTCAGACACATCTGGTAACTAGTCTCCTTGTGGTACGTTAGCGAATGGAGAGTCTGCTCTGACTGCCCTCATTTACGTTACATTAGCTATATTGTGTGTATTTCGTGATTTTTAAGACAAGTCTTTTGCACTTTAAAACAATAGACATCATTATACCATTGATTAATCACCAGCTGCAATGTTTTTTTCCCCACAATATCTTTTAATGGTGACTTGCATGCTGCTACTCTCTGTAGCAGCGCAGCATGAGCATATAAACACTCAAATAACGATAGTCCTGTGGTAACTTAATGTATTTTGCTGCTCTCCTTACCTGTCAGGCAAAATGAAAAGACAAATTGCCTGTAGAAAGACAGGGGATGTTGAAAGGAGGGACAGTGGTGAGGACAGACAGGAACAGGATGAGAACACACATCCTGTAGCTACTACACACTGTGACTGCCTGACGTTTCTGCCGTTTCTGCCTTTTGTATCACCTATACTGTTATATGTAATACTGCTTCATAAAACCATTAAGACTTACTGACAGTTTCAACATTTGTGTTTCAGACACCGTCACCACAGAACCCATGCAGGGCTCATCACAAGGTACAGTAGGTAAGTTATGCCCACAGCTACTGTTTACTTTATGTATTGCAGTTAATCATTACATTCTAAGTAACAATGCTAGGTAATAGTATAGTATAATTTAAACCCGACATGACCAAATCCTCCTATTAATATTTTATTGTGTGTAGTTCAACTGACAGGTGTCAACAGACTAGATTTTAGGAGAGCAAGCAGGACATTTAGGGGCACACACTTGTAAATTGATTTGCAGGGTAAGTATTCACAGTACTCACACACATTGACCTGCCACCTGTAATTACAAACATCAGATTTTCTGAGTCTCCCCTTTCATGTTTCACCAGCGTTACAAAACAAAAGACAGGGAAATTCACTGGTTGCACATGTGCACAAGTAGATGACAGATTTACTGGCACTGTCCCAAATTTTAGGGGCAAAATGCCCCCATTTATGGGCAGTCTGGAGCCCTGTTTAACAGTGAAACACAACAATCAGTAGTGTTAGCTATAAAAAAAAATACTTTGTATGAGTGTTTATTTTGCACAATTAACCTACTGTATGTTATAGACATATTTAATTTGAATGTTTAATTTTGGCCCGCGACCCTCCACCCAGATTCATTTTTGGCCCTTGACTGAGAAGAATTTGGACACCCCTGCCCTAAGGTTTCTCCAGTTTATTTTCAACAACATTACAGACCATCAACATATAACTGTTTTGTGCATTTGTACAGTAATAATAATAATAATACACTTTATTTATATAGCACTTTTTAGCACAGCTGTTTATTTTTCATTAAGGGGGGCTCACTCTCTCACACTTTGAAAACCCCTGTTCTAGACAATGTAATAAACACACACAAAAAATTATGTGAGGCATTTTACTAACCTAAATCTGATAGATTCCATCCACTAAATTAAAATGATGTTGCAGGACCAAACATTTGGAAATTGTTTGACTTCTTGACATCAGGGTGGTCGTGATAAACAAATACGATCCAAAAACATTGTTAAGACTGAACAATAGGACCCAATGACTGGTAGTTACATAAAAAAAACATTTAAACTTTTTGGGGGATAGCAAAAATTTTTAATTCTGCAACAGTGGGTGCAGGGTTAAGGGTGTAAATATGTTGTTCCTACTGTATCCTGAGAAAATGTTGTAATTTCCTGCCCTGATGTCCTTTCATGGTGTCACAAAAGCTACACATACACACAGATTGGCATGAATACATGAAAAATGCTTTAACACTGAAACATATTTTGGTTCACCTAAAAAGTAACTTGATTTTATACAATTTTATGTTGTTTCACTTCAATTAAATCTAAAAAAATAAATCTTTCTGTACGTTTTCTGCAACCACCAATGATGCAAATACAAATGCTTATTGCTGTGGGTGGGTGTGGCTGTTGGTGTTGGTGCAAACACGTGGTAATGACTGTGGGTCATCAACAGCCCTTAGCCAATGGCTGTTGATGACCCACCCACAGTCATTACCATGTGTTTACCTGCTGATGAGGATATAAGGTGAGCAGAAGCTCACAATCACTACTCTGTTTTCTTCAGACAGACTTCCAGATCTTCTGCTGTTGGTAAGTTTCTTTTTGCTTGTTTTTCCTTAAATTTCCACTGGGGACCTGTTGCATTTTTCTTGCCTTCTTCTCCTGTTTTTCTCTTTGTCCAGATCTCTTTTTCTCATTCTCATCTTTTTACTCATTCATTTTTCATAATTGTCTCTGCTTTATTTCCACTTTGTGTCATTCCTTAAAGTCCCACTCTCTTCCACTCTTTTCCAGGAAAAATAAGTTTCTCATTTTCTTCAGTGATAGCATCACGTCGAGACCTTCTGCAGTTGTTTCTCCTGACCTGATTCTGCTGCTTCCAGACAACCAAAAGGCAATTTTCATTGCCAAATAAGTCAAAGTTAAAGTTCCTTAGAATTCCACTGGGCATAGTGGACTTTCTTTCCTGAGCTACTAAAAATCTAGATACAGTTGGCTGTTTGGATAACCTTAAAAAGAAAAGTAAATATGACAGACACACTGGCAGCCACTAAAACACTAGCAAAAGACTTTAAAAGATACATTGAAGCACACCAACACATGGTTTACAGCTTTAAGTTGTACTACGATGCACATGAAAACAGAGACTGGGAAGAAGCATACAAACGCCTTAAGATGAATGTGCAAACCAAACCAGAGGATGGGGAACTGCATAGGCTAGTTAACACAGAATACAGCAATTGGAATGTAGCTACAATTTTAAGGACAGCTAGATATTTTGAGAGGATCGTAACAGATTTTTTAAACAACTTAGATTCCAATACTCCAAACTGGCAGGAGGCATGGGCCGTGGCAGTTAAGTGGGCCAACAAAGACATGGCAGACTTTAAAACGGATGCGGCAGAAAAGGCCGAACAAAAACTGAAAGAAAAATTTAACAATTGGAACTTCAGCATTCACAGACCGATCTTGCTTATCGGTGACTCTAATCTTTCACGGTTACCAAAATGGAATGACAACAGAGTACAGGTCGAGTCGTTTCCAGGAGGAAAGTTGTGCCATCTCCTTCAAATGTTGGAGAAAACTAACAAAGCAGACCAAGTCCAGAAAGTCATACTCTCATTCGGAATCAATGACAAAAACAGTAGCGACAGAGAGCGGGTCAAACAGCAGTTGGACACCATCTTCAAAGTAGCCAGAGAAAAATTTCCACAAGCTTTGATCGTTATGCCACTGATCAACTTCTCCAAATATTTACCAACCACGGACAAAAACACACTCTCTGATATAAACACAATACTAAAAAACTACCCACACCTTCCAAAACTATCAGAAGCACATTTTCAAACCGTAGGTGACCATGTACACTGGACTCGAAGAACGGCAGAAAAAATGCTACTTCTCTGGAGAATTACTTTTAGATTTTGATGCAATAACAAGAGAGAGCAGGAAGATATCCAGTAGCAAAATTATGCAAAAATAAGAGTCAAAAGGAAGAAATCACATCATTGCATCACATGTGTAAGGAGTGGATAGTGAATAAAAATTGAATAATAAATGTTTATGGATTATTTGCAGATTCTTACGATCGGGTGGGAGCACACTGTCAGTGAAGATAAGAAACAGAGGGCGCAGATGCCAATGCATGTACAAGGTTTATTTACAGTTTAAAATGTCAATCAGACCCAATTGATAAAAACCCTCTAAAACAGCTGCAGTCCAGTTAAAAGGGTTAAAAAGCCAACAGGGGTAAAATCCATAAAACGAGCAGTCTCTGTTTAAAAAGGATTCAGCCAGACCGGGATGGCGAGTGGGATTTGAGGCGAGTGGGATTGGAGGGGAAACTCGTGTGCAACGCCTCGTCCTTCTTTGGAGGGCCACCTGTAACACACGAGATCACTGCCAGTACACATGTTCAAAATGAGCAAAGCTCTCTTAGCGACCTCCACACCAGAACGTTACTAATATCCCCAAAAGGGTACTCACACACGAGGCAGAGCGTTAAAGCCCTGCCGCTGCGAGTGTTACACATCGTAACGTCTGGATTTCCTTTCGTCTCTTTCCTCGTCCGACTCGAATGTCCGGTCTCCCCGTGGCAACTTCTCCAGGGAAGCTCCTTCTGTGTTCTGGTGCTCTGCGGTCTTTTGTTTCCGGTCCGGGCCCTCCTCCTCCGCCGATGATTGGTCTGTAGGAGAACAGGAGAGCCTCGCAGGTGCAGTGCATTTAATCAAGATGGTGGGTTCACAGGCAGTGGGAAAACACAGTTAATGTAACTAAAACACACAAGAGAATAAAAACATGCATAAAATCTCTACTAAAATATACACAACAAAACAATCAATAAAACCAGTCCCACTGCCCTGTGACACATGCAATCACCAGTGATGTAAATGCTAATTGCTGTGGGTCATCAACAGCCACACACAGACATTACTTGAACACTGGAAAGCATTTTGCGATTTTTGATTGTTCTTTTTTAAATAAACAGCTGTTTGCACTTTTCATGTATACAATAATGTTTACATTTTGAAATAAAATGGAAAATTTTATATAGCTACATGTCTTTGTGGTCAATGGTTTTTGTGTCATCCAGTAAGATAGAACCACTGTGCTCATATGAGGACATTCATTTTACCATTTTCATTACCATTAACAAATGTTTATGTATATGTAGCCTACAAACAGCACACATGCTTATTAGGTTGTAGATAACTTGCAGGAAAAGTTGGGGTAGTAAGGAAATTGACTCCAATATAAAGTGTTTACACATTCACACATTTCACTAGTCACACAATGCTGTCTGGCTCTGATTATCATACTGAAAGGTATGCATGCAGCCCCCAACTAACCACCACACCCTACACTCCCGAACATTCACACCTATCTCCAAGCATCCCCCACAACTGCTTTGACTTTGAATTGATCAGAAAATGAAACTGAATTTATTTAGAAAGTCTTGCTTTCTGTGATAAGAGGAAACTTCTCACATAATTAAAGGTAGTTAGAAATTATTATAAGTAAATGAAAATGTAAAGCCATGGCCATGTATTAAAGCAGAAGTAAGCGGAATGTTTGTGTTAATATACAGTAAGTCTTAAATAGTTATATCTTCTGACGGCAATCACTTATATAGCGTGTTTGGTCTGAAACACAGGTCTGTCACAGTCACTCTGCTCTGCTCTGAGCCAAGGAGAAAACTTTCCTTGTATCTTACAACCTTTATCCAATGAGGAGAGAGAACGGCATAAAGGGGCGGTCCTCTCTGTGTGTGCAGCCAAGGGATGCACGTGAATGTGGTGACGTAGGGACGAGGGCGGGGACTGCTAACTCCATCTGCTGACCGGATTAGCCAAAACGACCGGGTCGCTTACTTCTGCTTTAATTCCCATATAAATAATATAATACAATATCATCAAATAAAATAATATTTGAAACAAAACAACACAAACTCTTTTCATTTATACAATAATGTTAACATTTTGAAATAAAATGGTTTTTACTTTTGTATACATGTCTTACAGTAAGATAGACCCGTTGTGCTCACATGACAATATTACTACTATTATTTTATTACTATTTTCCCATTACTTTTACTAGTTTTGCCCTCTGCCATGTGGCCTGTGCTGTCCAGAACTGACTGAACTAAATGTGTGATTTAAAGGGCCCATATTATGCAAAATCCACTTTCTACAGGTTTTGTAGTGGTCCTATGTGTTCCCGTGGTCTTTCTATGACGCCTGGAGGTGAAAAAAGTCTGTTCACTCCCTTAATTGATTTCTACACTTTTTTGAGATCGTGTCTCCAAACGGGCGAATTGGAAGTGCTGGCAGACTTGACGTCAGGATGCGCTGAACTCAGGTGACTCCACCTCCCGGTACTTCCTTATACTCCCCCTGGGCCAGTCTGAAAAAACGTGAGCTCCGCCCGCTGAGACATTTCCGTAACAGCGACAGTCGCTGTTACGGAGTCGCTGTTCCCCCCCCCCCCCCCCCCCCCCCCCCCCCCCCCCCACACGCTCTCTCCCTCTCTCCCCCTCCGTCCGTCATTTGACATGAAGATGCGGTAGATAGCCTACGGGAGGAGCAGTCGGTAGCGCGGCCGCCAGATGATCATTTTGAATCATTGACTGAAAAACAGCCGCCTGTCATTAAAAATGAAATCGCGGATCAGAGAATATTGGGATGATACCGCTTCTCATCAGCGCAGCGGTCCTCATCACGGAATGAGAGACATCTGAACGAGGAAGTCTCCTCTCCCGGCGCAAAACCACGTCAATATTCTCATCAGTCCATACAACAGTGCACAGTTTGTGCTGCTCCTCAGTTTCACTTGTTTTTTTTATTTGACAGTTTCACACAGAACTTTATGATGGTAGTAGGAGTCTCTCCATGTTTCTCCTTCTGCCACAGTAAAAAAAAAGAAAGAAGGAACATTTAGGCTACATTTTTTCAGACAAGATGCCAGTCTCACAATTTTTTTTTTTTTTTTTTTTCGGAAATCAATGCCCGACCCCTGTCCCAATGTCAACACTGGCACATGTACCTGTAGTGAAAACCACACCCTCTCCCCGTGACAGGTGTGGAGTGGACGTGGTTTACACATCTTATTTGCATTTCAAGGTGCAGACACAGAAATGGCTCGTTCTCAGCAGAGCTCTGGAGAAACACTTTTAGATTACTGAGATGTAGAGCTGCAGATTGATTTGGGGACAATACACTAGGAATACTATATGGTTGGACAACTTAGAACCATGTGAAATAGTTGAAAAACAGCATAATATGGGACCTTTAAAGCAGAAGTAAGCGATCCGGTCGTTTTGGCTAATGCTGCGTTCCAGGCAGGCTTTTGAAACCGTAAATTACAGCTTCAAGTCACAACTACGACTTGGTAGCGTCCCAGGCAACCCGCAACTCGCGTTTCTCCGACCTGTTGCCTGTGAAAGTCACTATAACGGCCACTCGTAACTTCCGACCTGTGAACTCGTACCAGATCGAACTGGTACGACTTCACAGGTCGGAAAAACACGAGTTACGTGTTGCCTTGAACGCACCATAACTTCTTGTCTGCCGACGGAGTTAGCAGCCCCCGCCCTCGTCATGGTCCTCGTCCCTACATCACCACATTCAGGCGCATCCGTTGGCTGCACACACAGAGAGGACCGCCCTTTTATGCCGTTCTCTCTCCTCATTGGATAAAAACTGTAGGATACAAGAAAAGTTTTCTCCTCAGCTCAGAGCAGAGCAGAGTGACTGACAGACCCGTGTTTCAGACCAAACACTCTATGTAAGTGATTGCTGTCGGAAGATATAACTATTTAAGACTTATATTAACACACAAATATCGCTTACTTCTGCTTTAACAAGCAGTTTTCAGAGAAAGGAGGCCGACAAATCTGAATTCAGTCTGGGATCGCAGGCCACTGAACATGTGTGGTCATGGAAGAGACTTTAGATTTGAAGGGTGGGGGTTTGAATCCCTGTCACAGCTAATCTGATGAAAAGCTTGCTTTCTTATCATTAATGGTTGTGAAAATGAATCAGTAGCAGAACATTTCACTTATAAAACTGACATTATTTGTAAGTATAATCAGAAGGTGTAAGATAACAGTACGGTGGACCTGATAACTTAACTAAACCAGCTTGATTGCTAAGTAGGTAACGCCAGTGACTGGGATACTGGTGTTCAAAGCCCAACAGGATCTGTCAAAGAAGAGCTTGTTTTTTTTTTTTATAACAAATACATATGAGAAGTATTTGTATCTGTAATCACAAGGAATTGTATTTGGCACAATTATTAGTGTGTGTTATCAGGAAGTATGTTCCTTTTGGCACAGGATCTTATGCTGCGTTCATAACAACTCGGTGGTCGGAATTCCCAACTCCGAAATTTCCGACTTCCGACATCATTGCGTTCAAGCTGCAGGAACTCTCGCCGCGGAACGTGATGGTCTCTCGGCCACAGCAGGTCGGGAACACTGGTCCCACCGGTGGTCGCGGTCCTTCTGTGGTACGGGTCGGTGATGCCGGTCTGCTTTGACCCAGAGACCATCACATTTTACCGCGGGAGGACTTTGGGGAGGACACGGTGTTGCTCGAGGTGAAGACCGGGCGGGACAGTCGGCTGAGAGCTTCCTGTTTCTGCTCTGAGCTGCTGGAGCTGCTGCAGCCTCGCGGGTGAGAGCGGAGCAGCTGCTGCATCCACATGCAGAACTCCGTTTGCAGAAGCCGAGTTATGATAAAAACTTCCAGATCGTGAGCTGTCATGAGTTTTTGATCGTCATCTATTTCAGTTCTACTCGTCGTAGAGTCCCCAAATTTACACATAAGGTGTGTTAAAGTGTCTATTTTCATAATAATAATAAAAAGCAAAAAATGAGAAATCTCGTTTTTGGCACTCAACGCATGGGAACGAAAAACGAGAAATTACGTGGTTGGCACTCAATGAGTTAATATAGGCTACTGCAATAATACACAAAAATATGCATTAAAACCTCAACAAATAACTTAAAATGTCTAAATTCTAACCGACAGATGAGGGCTGCCATGTTTTGATGTTGTCATGACATCAAGTCGGAAAGTCGGAGCTCTGATATGATACCCGAGTTTCCGACCTGTAATGTCCGAGTTCAACGCCGTTCAATTCATTTTTTACAACTCGGAGCTTGTTTTTTTTTCGACTTCTGAGTTGTCTTGAACGCAGCATTATACCCATGCTTTCAACAGGAACTCTTTCTTCCAAAAAGTGTTCTCTGGATCAAAACGGTTCTTACTGGAACCCTTAGTGTTACCAAGAACCCCTTTAGAGAACCCCAGTCCTTGTAGAAGAACCCTTTTGCAACCCTTATTTCTAAGAGTGTATAGTTGTTAGCGGTGCCCCAGCCACAACAGCAGGAGGTGCATCCACCGCCCCCCAACCCCCTGACAGTCAGGCCGCTTGGCAATGAAGAAAGGAGTTGGTTAAGTTTAGTAAAAAAGACCAGGTAGAGGCTAGACAGGCCAGATAGATAGAGCCAGGCCGCTTGGCACAGACCAGCATGACCCTGCTGGAGAGGGCAGCGAGGGTGGGATGAAAGCAGTGAAAGCACTAGAAACACGATTGGCTGTCAGGATGAGCCACAGAGCCACTGTGTCATGCTGGATGTTACAACTGTACCAGACAATAGGCGTGTTTCCACTGCAGGAACTTCGGGGGAATTTTCCGGGTTCAGCCCCGTTGGTGCGTGTCTCCACTGCAGGAACCTTCTCCCCCCTCAGGGCCGCTTACAGGAACCTTTACGGGGCCGAACGGAGTCCCTGCCTGGGGGAAGGTACTCGGATCGGCCCTGAAGAAGTCCCGGTGGGGCTTGAGATTTACTCTGTGCTGATTGGTCATTGGACTCAAAGCAGGTTCATGTGACGCTAAGAGGAAGCCCCAAAATAAGATGCATTTTTATAACCCAATGTTACTAAAAACGGAAAAAACGGCCGGAAAAAAGAGAGAATAACTAAAAGACGAGAGTAACAGTAGGCCTGGTAAAAAAAAAAAAAAAAGAAGACTGGTAAATAGGCGATCGCGGGATTACGTGACGATCAAGGCGGCATGTTTTTTATTTTTATAAAAGCGTCTATACTGACAGAAAACAACAACAACAAGAGCAGTAAAAAAAAAAAAAAAAAACACTGCACAACGACCACGCAATGATCGAAACTGTTGTACGTGGCCATCAGAGCCCGGTGCGTCCTGTCTGCAGTGGAGGCACGGACAACGAGAGGGCCAAGTGAGAGGACGGTTCCTGTAGAAGTCCCTATACCCCCTCCCTTTACCAGGAACTCCTGCAGTGGAAACACGGCTGTTGTATCAGAGCTTCACTGTCCCCCTCTGCTCTGTGTTTAATAACCTGGGCCTAACACTCATTAATCAGGCACCTACATTTTATATCACCACTGTTTTCATCACTGTTGTCGTGTTTGATCAGCTGGTAATGATTTACAATGAAATGTTGTTAAAGACACACACACACACACACATACAGCTGCAGTTAACATGCCTATGTTATAAGAACATTTCCAGGAAGCAGAAGTTGCGCTGACATGTCTACAAGGAATGTCAGTACACGCACACACACACCCACCACACTCAACACACACCAAAACATCATGTCAAATCTGTAATGGACCTATTTTTGACTCTATGATCACCGCTCTCATGTCATCGTCATCAACTTGTGTTTTTGTCCAAGTAGCTAACAAACTCTCCCGTAGTAGAGGTCCTCTGTTAGGGGATAAGGAGAACCTGGACCTTATTAAATATGGTCGTTTACTCACCAATATAGCCAACTTTGGTGACATTAGGAGTCCTTCGGCCGATATTTAGATCCATTTGAGAGCTTCGTATATCCATACAGCCTCTAAATAATGCATTATCAGCTGCAAAACTTGTTCATTTCACCAATATTTTGCAATGATTCATCTTCCAATCAAATTCTTTCCATGTTTTTCTCCCCAGTCATCCAGAACAGACGTCTTCCCATGTGTCATTATCTATTATTGTGTTCAGCTCCGATTCACACTGTCCTTTAATATGTCATAATAGTATGTCACTAATAAGTGTCATCTGACGTGTCCGTCATTAACCTTTTATACGTCAATAATATGCTGGTTTTTACTGCGACAGCACCAGTGTTTGGACTCTTTAAGGAAGCTGTAGTGTCCCGTTTCTCAGGCACACAGGTCAGGGTCACTTCCTGTCGTCTTCCTGGTCATCGACACATCAGAGCTAAGGTCAGAGACCGGGGGTGGACGCCCCCAACGCTTTGGAAAAAGGCACGAGATGGAGGACAGAGGAAAAAAAGGAGTGAGGGAAGAGACAAAAAGGTGACTGAAAAAGAGGAGTTTGGAAAAGACAGAGAAGTAGAAGTAGAAGAGAGTAGCTAAAGGAGATGGGAAAAAGAGAGAATGGAGCGGGCCGGGCAGGCGGTGGGGTGGGGTGGGGTGGGGGGTGTTTGTGTCCAAAACACAGTGGAAGTTGTTTCAAACAGAAACTGAATTTCTGTGTTTTTACCAGCCGTTCCACAAATTCCAAGTTTATATTGTGAAACCATTTATGTAGGAGCTGACTGTTTACTTTTCCACTCTCTCAAGCTTCCTCTGGATAATCACAATAAGTTGGCCAATCAGCTGCGGCGCTGTTTTGCAACCCTGCGCACATCCTGTTGAGATGGAGCGGGGTACCAGCGTCCTGGATGGTCCCGGATCACACAGTTCTTGTTGTGGGAGGGGCTGCTGGTTCTGAACAGCATCTTCTTTTTTCTTTTTTTTTTAGTTTTTCTTTTCTTTTCCCTTTTTAGTGTTTACTTGAACTTAATTCATCTGTACCGGTTCTCTTCTTTTGTCTCGCTTTCTTTTCTCACCTCTTTTTGTTTATTTATTTAGTGTTGTTATCATTACTACTACTTTTATTTTTACTACCAACATCTTCCCTGTTTTTTTCATCTTTTTCCTTTCTTTCTTTTTTTAATTTTATTATTTCTATACCTTGCACAAGGTATGTGATTATTATTTCTTGACTGTGCTTTATTTGTTAGATCAAGGTGAGGTCATGTTATAAGACTTTCGGGTTTCAGACCTCACCTGCACATTTCTTTTGCGTATCTTTCTTACTAGTAAGAGAGATAAGTAAATGGTTTGTTTTATTTTTTATGTGCAAATAAAAAAAAAGTCAAAAAAAAAAGTCAAAGGTCGTCAGCTCCAGTCCCTCATCGTCCACCCCTGTCTTCATAGTTTTATTTTTTTTGAAAACAACAAGCTGGACAAAGACACAACATTCTTTACACAACTGGTAGTACTTATGGCCAAATTTCATATCCACAAAAAAAATGGACAGAATCAAAACCCAGCCTGGATAATTTCACACAAGAAATTCTCCAATATGCAACTACAATAAAATACATTAAAAATAAAAAAAGCTATGAAAACAAACTGTATATTTGAAAGATTCAACATAGCCCCTCTTTAAGAACCTTTTACTAGGAAAATGGATTCCTCATCATCTGGCAATGTTTATTTTTTATTTATTTTTATTTTCCTTATTTTTAATGTCATTATTTTTATTGTCATTGTCATTTTTGTTTCCTTTTCTCATTATCCCCCTGTCTGCTTTGTCCACCTCTATCTCTCTGTATGATGCATAATGTCAACATATGCTATGTTATGTGCTTAGATAATGCTGTTATGCTTATCTCACGTCAATAAAGCACAAAAAAAGATAAATTAAAAAACAAGGTCAAATTTTTATAAGAACCAAAGAAAAAAATGTATTCCATCTTCTAGTTTTTCTACTTCAGAGCACTTGAATGTAAAATAGACTTTGATATGATGTACATTTGTAAATAAAACCTTTATTGTGCTTAAAAAAAAAAAACCCTGTCTTCATACGTACATTACTGCACAACACCAGAAGAGTCACAGCAACCCAGAACCTCAGCTCCTGCTTCTTTTCTCCTTCTCCTCTCTTTGTTTCTTCTGCTTGTGTCTGGACATCAGCTTCCTCTTCCTTATTTACTTTCTGCTCCTTTTCATCTTCTCTCTTTATTTAAACCGGAGTTCCTCCTTTCTCTTTGGTCTTGTTTCCTTTCCTCTTCTATTCTATTTTTCCCTTTCATCCACTTGTTCCTATATTGGCTCATTTTCACCTTTCTCCTTGTCCATCATTTTTCTTTTAAAGGGATAGTTCACTCAAAATTACAATTGCACTCATTATCTATACTCCCCCTTATGTGGACTAAGGGCTGGGAGAAGTTTCAGAGTCCTCCGTGGCTTCTCTGAGTTACAGGGGGTCTCGGCGTAGCAGTGCATGTCCATTAACGGTTGCAAATGGATACCAACTGTCTTCGTAACAAAAAGACACACCAAAAAAACATCCAAATACCTCCATGTCCGTCTTGTATTGAAGCCCTGAAATGCAAAATTGTCCCGAAAAAAATTAAATAAGTCTATATTTCAAGCTTGTTTTGTAGCGGAAGCTTCTTGAAGCTCCTCTTTCCGGTTCGTCAAATTTGGATGAACTGGGAAGAGAACAGACCCCGGTTCGTCCAAATTTGACGAACCGGGAAGAGGAGCTTCAAGAAGCTTCCGCTACAAACAAGCTTGAAATATAGACTTATTTAATTTTTTTCGGAACAATTTCGCATTTCGGGGCTTCAATACAAGACGGACATTACATACGAGCAGCATGGAGGTATTTGGATGTTTTTTGGTGTGTCTTTTTGTTACGAAGACAGTCGGTATCCATTTGCAACCGTTATATGGACATGCACTGCTACGCCGAGACCCCCTGTAACTCAGAGAAGCCACGGAGGACTCTGAAACTTCTCCCAGCCCTTAGTCCACATGAGGGGGAGGAGATAATGAGAATGAATGAAATTTCAATTTTGGGTGAACTATCCCTTTACCCTGCTCAATCTTTCTCTCTTTTTCCATTTACATTGTTCTTTCCTCTCCTCTGGCTTGTTGTATAATCTTCTGTTCCACTTTTCTATTTTGTTCATCTTTCAACTTTTTTTCTCCTTTTCCTTTTAGTTTTGCCTTTTCTCTACTGTTGTGTCGTCTTTTTTTTCTTTTTTCAGTCCTTTTCTACATAAACAACTCAAACTCTGTCTTAAAGCTGAAAATGGACTCTCTCTTTTCTGTGACCGTGCTCTGCAGCGTCTCTCTCACTCGCTTGGCCGAGGCGTCGCTTGTGGTGTTGAAGCTCGCTCGTCCTGTCGTCGTCCAGAAACCACAATACAACCAACATCTAGGTCACACACACACACACACACACACACATACACGTATATACACACACACACCGCAGCTCTAAGTGCTTCTTGGCAAAGATGCAGAGAGATTAGGACAACGTGGCTGAGCCAAGCCCACATTCAGAGAGGCACACACACACGCACACACAAGACTCTGGGTCTGTAATCAGCAGCAGGGTTGGAAAGCCTCTCCGCTCTTCTGCTAATTAAAGACCATAAAACTATGTGAGCAGAATTGTGATTTAATGAATAAAATCTGCTGCTTCACACAGCTGAAACACTCCAGAAGCTTCGACGTCAGAGAGAGAATGAGATGTTTACAACACGACACCTGCAGTGCCCAACAGGTGAGGTTGTGTCTGGCTTCATGGTTACACCCACTACATACGCACACTACTCTAAATCCCATCACTCAGGATGGCATCTGAAGGCCGATTACTTCACAGCGTCGCGACTAGGCCTGTCTCTATTCAATTTAATCCGAAAGCTCCTCCAAATGCAGCAGACGAATTCAGCCTTCCTTTGGGGAGCGTACCTATGTTCCCCGGGTCCTATGTCCCCCGATCCGGAAACATATTCCTCTTTTTGAAAAAGGGTCCTATGTTCCCTGTTTTTCCCAAAAAGGGTCCTATGTTCCCCGGTCGCAATACATACTGGGGAACATAGGACCCTTTTTCTAAAAAAGGGTCCCCGCTGTTGTCGGTCGATGGACTTTCTCTACTTATCTGGACTCTCTATCTATCTGGCCTGTCTAGCCTCTACCTGGTCTTAACCAACTCCTTTTTTCATTGCCTAAACCCAACCAATGGGACATTTCCACTTCTCACAACTCAACTTCTCACTCAAAAGTAGGCAAAAATCCTCCAGGTAGCCTATGGACCAAAAATGTTCCTCGGGTCCTAAGGGTTCTATAGATAGATAGATAATCTTCTATTACGGACTCAGGTCCATTATGGGGAGACAATACAAAAACACATACAATACAAGATCTATGTTCCCCGGTGACATACACAGCAGGGAACATAGGACCCTTTTGGGGAAAAGCTTGGTACATAGGACCCTTTTTTAGAAAAAGGGTCCTATGTTCCTATGTAGTGGTGTGTTTGAGATAGTATAGTGGTGTGTGTGATCACAAATATTACTTATTTCTCAAGGGGCCCCTAATACATTCCTGGGCTGCGTTCAAACACAAGAAAAGTCAATTGTTTTTTTTTACAGATGTCAAAAGAAAGTGGACATAACATGGTGTGGCACTACTTCATCGAGGATGCAAGGATACAGTTTATGTAAGCCAGGGATCAACCACACAGAAGGGGAAAACACCTTTAATTAATTGGTTATTGGATTTTTTCCCCCCTAATAATTGAAATCGGCATCGGCCCCCAAAAATCCATATTGGTCGGGCTCTATAGACATGGCTCAACCAGGTTGAGTTAGGTTAGGCACTCCTATCATTGAGATATAGTGACCTCAAAATGTGCTAAACCATATGGTCGAGCAGACAGATAAATGTGGTTAATTTGTGCTGAGAGTTAATTTATTTTGTTCTATTTTATTGGGTTTAAAGACAGTGGGCATTTGTTTTTTTTAAATGCCATGCAAATGCAATGCCACAATAACTGGCTGCCGTGATGCAAACTTGTTCATTCATTTTCCTAGATGGCTATTCTGCTAACTAGCTAATTTGTGAAGAGCTTTGGTGACGCGACTACGTTGTCATATGCACGTCTGTTTACAAACCAATCAATGTCAAGTGTAGGGAGATGCAATATATAGGTAGGGTGTCACTATGTCATAAACAGTTCTTTGGTACGCTCGCATTACTGTAATGCAGAATGAAACCAGAACCAACCGGATCTCTACATTCAAACAACGTGGCATAAACACAAAGCTTGGTTCAAAGACTGTCAGGTGTGAAAACAAACTAAATAGCACAACTTTAAAATGACACGTGAGTCACGGGTTTGAAGATCTAACGATGCACCTGTGTCAGTGATGCTGAACAGATACAGTGGTGCTCCTACACTCGCTGGGCAAAGCAAGAGGCCCATTGTGGTCCAAGAATGCCTCCTATGCAGCCAGGCATCAGGGGCCCCAGCCACTCATGAAGGTTTCGGGGTGACAGCAGTTCACTGTGTAGTGTCTCTATATAGCAGGCGTACAGGCTTAAAGTTTATGGTTGTGTGTGTGTGTGTGTGTGTGTGTGTGTGTGAATTTGACAGTGCATTACTCAGGAGGGCCAGACAGATATGTGTAGATGCCTCACACTCACTGTACTCAGAGTCTAAATATTTTCGGTCCGGCTGTTGATTCAGGGCCCTGAGGGTGAGCTGGAACTCATATAAGAGGCCTGTCATTCCCCATGCCTTATGGGCACTGAAGGCAAAATGACTGCATTAGGGAAGACCTGTGCATTTTCAAATGTGTTCTCTAATAGACAATATATAGGCTATAATATGTACTCACATCTGCTGCTGTTTCCTGCCCATTTGCACTATTGTCTTTTCTCTATGTCTGAATGACACTTTATTTCACTCCACTATTTAAGCTGTGTTTTATACAGTTTGCAGTTTTATTTATTTATGTCCAACACCACCATTTTTTCCTTTTTTTTTTGTCTTATATTTTTATTGAGTTTTCCTTGGATGCATTTCAACAATGAATGTCAGGTTACAAGGGATTCAATCCAACGCTTCAAAATAAATACATCTGTAAATATCAAAGTAAAAACAATACCAAGATCACACAGAATCAAATCATACCTAAACAATGCAAGTTGAATAAAATAACCATATGAAAGAAACATGGAAAAATGGGGAACAAAAGAAATACAACACCACCATTTTTGTGTGCAAACTGCACACGTTACTCCTGTGCACACTAGTCTTTTCTGCCTTACAATGATCAACAGTGTGTAAATATATTTTTTATTCGTATTTTGAATAACTGTATACTTTAAATAACTTTGTCTTTTTTTCCTTGTATGATACAATGCTACTGTAACAACCAAATTTCCCATGTGTGGGATGAATAAACAGTCTTAGGTCTTAATGTGTTGTGTGTTTCAAAGATTTCTTATGTCACCGTTGCATTTTACGTAACTGAGAGAATAGCCAAAGACAAATTTCCACTGTGGGAGCCTCTGCTCCTGACTGTGGGCCTCGGACCACATCACACAGAGAGGGTGATTCATAAACCTGATGAAGACAAACCTGCACAGATTAAACAAATGTGTCTTTTGTTTGTAAAACTTCAGAACTGATATATATCAGCAGACAGAATGAGAAGGAGCCTGTCCAAGCTTCTGTGAGACTCTGTTTATTTACTGAACATCTCTTTCTTTCCCTCCAACTGTCCAGCTTTTACAAACCACCTGCAGCCTTGATCACAACACACACACACACAGTCTCTCTCCTGTATATCGACTACACATGCACACATGCACACATTTTCTTCCAGCTGTTGACCCCTAACCTCTGACTTCCTCCCAGTGTGTTTGTTCTTCTCCAACACACACACACACACACATTTGAACACTTAAGCACATGCACACGAATCTGCAGGGGCTGGGCTCGCCGTGCTGCCACGCCGACGACGCTGGTTTCTCAGATAGCCTGTAATGAGACAGCAACCAGAGCCAAGATGGCCGCTGCCGTGTCATTAGCAGTGGAAAAGCGGTTGGTTATTAGAGATGGAATATCAATATGAGCTCTGGTGACTTCATGTGAGTCTGGTAGCTGATCCAGCACACAGGAAAGCCGGCGAGAGTGAAGCCTGAGAAAGTGGCGACAGGGGTGAATCAGCTGTTTATCACCAGTTACCATGGAGTCATCACTCAACCTCACGGTGTCAGACACACATGTGACCACACTGTCTCCGGTTCAAAAGAGACAAAGTCATGACATGGCATCGCATTCTTTTATCTTTGTTAAAGAAGAAGCAAAGTGTGTTCATGGAGTTCACTTCTCTGCAGCAGTTAGAGAGAAAACGACACACTATATATACACAAGTAGCTACTCACACCACCACAGCCTGGTTTCATTGGTTTCTTGTTTCATGTGAAGAACAACTGAAGAGTGACTGCTCAAAATAACTTACACACAGTTTTCTTCAGGGGGCCACAGAAAACTCAAAATGCGCCTCGTAAAAACTTTGCAGACCCTGAACGCATCGTTCTCATGCAGGATGTGACCGGGCTCTCCGAGGAGGAGCTGACGCTGAATAATCCCACTCAACCATGCAGTGATTTTGTCCATTCACGTGTCAGTGCTCCGTGTAGAGTCCTTGATGTTTTGCTGACATCCTCCCTCCTCATGTCTACAGTCCAACAGCGAAAGAAAGAAAGAAAGAAAGAAAGAAAGAAAGAAAGAAAGAAAGAAAGAAAGAAAGAAAGAAAAAAGGAAGAAAGCTGATACTTCTCAACAACAGTCAAGAATACTCAACAGTCGACCAATATTTCTTACTGAACGTCATTAAATCAGCAGCTGCTGATTCTCATTTACTGTCTTCTCAATGATGCCATCTGTTTTTAATCACAGTGAAACAATTAAACTTTACTTTATGTGACTTCTGCCTCTGACAGTGCTGTGTGACATCATGAAATAATGTGGAATCATGGGAAATGGTAAATGGACTTGTAGCCTACAGCGCTTTTCTAGTCACCACTCCGACATCCCACCGTTTAGACATCCCACCATTCCGACATACTGCTATTCCGACATGTGAACTTCCCATCATTTCGACTAGGCTTTAATATAAGGAAATGTGCGTTACTCAACAGGTGACTCCCTTCTTTAAAGGTGTACAGAAATGGCTGTTTGTCCTGTTTGTTGCGCCGAGTTTTCACGAGTTGCCGCACGAGTTTACCCGAGTAAGGAAAACGAATTTGATTGGTCGTTATCGAGCGGGGGGAAAGCTTGGGGCGAGACCGAGCTCCGTGTGTGTGTGTGTGTCTCAGGCTTTTGATTGACGGATGATGGATCCAATATCAGTGGCCGATGAATCGTGAGCAGGCTGACGTATAATCTGTGCACCTGCATTATCCAATGCGGAAAAAAAACACACTTTCATCCCGGATTTACTCAAAAATAGAATTTTGCACAAAGTTTGGGCTACATCGTCTGATAGATGAGTTATTACACTAATGTTAGGACCCACAGTGGGCTCAAATTCAATTTCCTTTTCTGTACAGTTTTAAGACATGCTGATAGAGGAATACACACATGGTTGTGCGTAATTATGCAGCAGCAGAGCGCAGACAGGGACTAGTCTGCCTGTCTAGCCTCTACCTGCTCTTTTTACTAAACTTAACCAACTCCTTTCTTCATTGCCTAAACCCAACCAGTGCAAAATCTTTTGTGGAAAAAATATGCTATTAAAGGAATTGTCGGAAAGGCAGGATGTTTAAAAAAAGAAAAAAAATACCGTCATTCCGACCATAGGAGGCAAAAAGTGTCTGAATGATGGGACGTTTGATAGAAAATGAAGTGTTTCCATTTAGACAGTTAGAGGCCTATGTCGGACTGATGGGATGTCGGAATGGTGGTTGCCATCCCTTTCACACACACATTCATACAGCACTGTTCACAGATAGGCTTTGGGAGCTAATCATTCACACATATTCACTAAGGCCAAGTGTGGGCTCAGTGTCTTGCCCAAAGACACTGAGACACGCGGACTGGAGGAGCTGGGAATCGAATCAACAACCTTCCGGTTAGTGAACGACCAGCTCTACCTCCTGAGCCACAGCCACCAGGAGTTCTTCATAATGAGCTTGTCCTGGTTTGGGTCCCTTCAGTGTGAGTGGTTCTGGTTCAGGATCCACTGAGACATAATTGTAGAAGATGTGACATCATTAAAATCACACATTTCCCCTGTTGAAATGATGGAAACATTTGTGAAAATGCGCAAACACAACTCTGACCGGCCGTTGTTGGACCCACTGGGTCAAGATTTAAAGCTGTTGTCCTTTTACTTTTGTTGTCAACGACCTTCTGACCTCTGCTGAGGAGGTACGACACACACACACACACACACACACACACACACACACACACACACACACACACACACACACACACACACACACACACACACACACACACACACACACACACAAGAAAGTTGTGGAATGTCTGAGTTTGGAATAACAGTCAGGAACAGTGCCAGTCAACTAGCACTGTTTACCCTGTGTGTGGGTGCGTGTGTGTGTGTGTGTTTATTTTTAGGGTTCACACACTAGCTTACATCTGCTGTGTTGTGTGTTGTGTGTTGTGTGTATGCATTCCATCAGTGTGTGTGTTTACCTCAGATTGTGTTTGTCCAGTTTAAAGGTCTG
The DNA here is from genome assembly GCF_905171665.1 of Trachurus trachurus. NCBI lineage: Eukaryota > Metazoa > Chordata > Actinopteri > Carangiformes > Carangidae > Trachurus > Trachurus trachurus. The sequence continues at coordinate 36,954,561 of NC_139892.1, forward strand.
ACTGGTCCAGACTGGTAAACTGGTTGCTTAGAAGGAACAGATGTGGACAAGAATGTTTCGTTTTGTTGCTCAGTGTGTGTGTGTGTGTGTGTGTGTAGAGATGCACAAAGATGCACAAAGTTCTATCTACAGGTGGAAGTGGATACTGTTGTAACAAAACAGTGATGTGCCAACCTGAAGCTGTATTCAATGTTACTTGCTAAATTCATAATGATAGTATCTCACATTGAAAATGCTGCAACTTTAATATGACTTTGCTGATCAAAGATTTAAACGATGGAAATGAAGTCTTAGGAATGAGCTCTAAAACCTTCCAGCTCCCTTGCCTCTGGGTTTCTGCTCTTGTAGAAGAGGTCAGAGCTGAATCAAACCACAGGTTCAGGTGTAGTGGTGCTGATGTTGAAGTCATGTGACTGTGCTGTAGCTGGTTTTACATCTGCTTTTTACATTACTGCTGGTTGTATCCATGCATCAAACATCATGTTGGTTAGTGAAGATGAGTCTGCTAATGCCAGGTGTGAATGCTATCCGGTCAAATGTTAAAGGGATATTTCAACATTTTGGCAAATTCGCCCATTGCTTTAATCCCTATAGTCTTAGGAGTAGGTTTGTTACTTTTAATTGTCGGTGCAAGCTCATGGGATTTCCGGGCTTTCCCATCCCTCATCAAATACACAATCCAACAACTCCAAAACGCTCTGGTGGACAAGTTGTGACCTGCACATTCACCACGCTATGAGATAATATTGGAACGTTACAAGACTGTTGTTTTCGAGGCATATGCAAAGCCAGTGTTGTGCCGAAAAGAGACTCCTTCCCGAAAAACTACTGCTCCCCGACGGGAACGCGCATTGGTGGCTTTGCATTTACCCATGCATTTCCCTCTAAAACAACTCTGTCTGGTAACGTTGTGTTATTATCTCATAGGGTGGTGAATGTGCAGGTCACAACTTGTCCACCAGAGCGTTTTGGAGTTGTTGGATTGTGTATTTGATGAGTTTGATGAGGGAAAGGCGAAAATACCGGGCGCTGTGCAGGGCTCACGTCTCTGCCCTGCCGATCTAAAAACAGCTTGCACTGACAATTAAAGGTAACGAACCTACTCCTAAGATTAAAGTGATTATGGCAATGGGCGAATTTGCCAAAATGTTGAAACAACCCTTTAATGCCAGGTGTAAGCGGGGTGATGGAGGGCCTGCAGGTGTTTCAGGTTGGTCAGTGTTGCTCTGTCAGTAGAAACAGAATCAGTCCTTGAAGAGTTCCTTTGCCTGAAGCGTTTTCTTTTCTTTCTTTTTTTTCATCCATTCAAATTCAAGACTTTTCCTGATCATCTGTGTGTATAACTTACATCTTGTTTATCATGTCCTTTCCTTTATCACACAGACAGTCAGTGTGAACACAAATCAGCTGCATCCCAGGGACGTCCGGCTGCCGGTCAGGAAGGTCGACCATCCATGCAGGAGTCAGGCTGAGATGAAACCAGCTCAGTCACCGCCCAGTTGTGCTCTCATCGCTCCGACTGAGGAGACTGGAGAAAGTCATTTTTTTTTACCTTTTAACAAGGTCAGCTCAGCTGCTTTGTGATGGTTGCCGTGACAACCGGCTCTGTTTACTGTCTGTTGTTGTCCCCCAGCCATTAGTTTGCCTCGTTTCCTGTGCATCTGTGCGTGCGTGTGAATCATCCAGTAGCAGTTGTGTACAGGTAATTAGTCAAGTCACACATCCTGCCACAGCTACTGAGAAACTTATTCCACAATCCTACATTGCAAATATGCAAATACAATCATATTAATTATAGTAGCCTACTGTTGCACAGATAATGTATAAAACATTAGGACCATCAAATGCTTTCAAGGAGGGAAGGCAGCAGCAGAGATGAAATGAATATTGAAAATGAAATTAGCATCCCAGCTACCAGTCTTGTAAAGTTCTTAAGCCAAATTAAAAACGAGAGTTTATAATATGTTCTCTACTGGATGTGGTAGTGACCCAGTATCAGAAAGTGATGAGAAAGTGTTGAGATAAAGTGATGAAAGAAGTAGAAGAAAACAAAGCAAAACAATCCAGTTTCCTTTCCGCTCTGGAGACAGCTGTGTGTGAAGGAAGGAATGATGTTGGATCCTGAACTCACAATGTTTCCTCTAGACTGGTAAGTAAACAGATGCTAAGACTCTCCATGTAGCAATGCTCTAATACTTACATAAAGCCTACTTCCTTCAAGCAGAGTTAAGGTAAAGATCCTGCATAGCTCCTCTACATTTTACCTTAAAGTAATTGTGATGGTTAAATGAATGACTTGTAACTTGTTACAGGGAGAATGGAGGCTCTCTGCCTTCCACCTAAAAAAAACCCCAACCTCGTTAGATCAGACCCTCCGACCCAGTGTCCTAGCTCTCGTCTCTGTGGCACCATGACACATGCAACTCTTGTTTATGACAGACTACACAAATACATTGTAACGAGTGATAAATAACGCTATCCAGCGCTCCATGGATTGCTTTCTCGACGTATTTGTTGAAAACAAATGCACATGAGGAGAGGAGGGTTAGCAACACAGAGGAAAACAGACCAGACTTGCATAGTTTCCTATCAATTTCACACCTATTACACACGTAACTCTTGCCACCTTAGACCCACATATTTTTGTACCTCCCAATCACAGTTCTGTATACTTTATTGCGGGCCTAGAATATGGAATTTATTACCTGTACATTTTTTTTTTTTTTTTTTTTACTTATCTTTATTATTATGGTCCTATGGTCTTATATGTCTTATGGTCTGCCTATATAAACTGGGATTATTTTATATTTTTACCATTTTTTTTTACCAAGCTTTTGTATTGCATTGTACAATGTTAAATCATGTTAAACCATGTTTGTATATTATGTATAAACGGTTTTTGTACTTCACAAATGTAACTGTAGTCTGAGAATGCCACCCTACAAGCCCCTGGAGGGGTTTTCCAGCATTTTCCCTCCACATTGTCTTGGATTCTATATGTTATATCTTTTTTAACTTTTCGATATGTGAAAATAACAAACAAATGAACAAATATAGTATATCCCACAGCATAATCCCACAAATATTTTTTTTTAAAGTTTTAATTATGTGGCATCACAAAATGGGGATGATTATGTTAAAATACATATTCATACTCATAAGTGTACAAATAAATATCAGGACATTTTACATAGCCTAAACCAGTAGTTTGATTATCATTGTTTATTTAAGATTGATGTAGGTCATTATTCTTTCATTCATTCCATCTGGATCCGTCCAAAGCGCATAGGCTAACCCAGTGTAGACTACAGAGTTAGATAGATAGATAGATAGATAGATAGATAGATAGATAGATAGATAGATAGACATACTTTATTGATCCCAAGCTGGGAAATTACAGTGCAGCAGCAGCATTACACAGACAAACAGTGACGATAACAACATATAGTATAAGAATATAAAGAACAAACTATAGCCTACATAATAAAATAGCAATAGCAAATAAAATAAAATGTGATGTACAAAAGTATACAACAACAAATTGGCAGCGTTGATTTTAGTGCAAAGTAGAAAATGTGCAATGTGTGTAAGTTATGACCATTTTTTCAGCTGTTATTATACAGTGTGATGGCATGTGGCAGGAAAGATGTCCTGTATCTGTCCCTTAAAGCAGAAGTAAGTGATCCGGTCGTTTTCGCTAATGCTGCGTTCCAGGCAGGCTTTTGAAATCATAAATTACAGCTTCAAGTCACAACTTACGACTTTGTAGCGTTCCAGGCAACCCACTCGTGTTTTTCCGACCTGTTTTACCGGTGAAAGTGCACTATAACGGCCACTCGTAACTTCCGACCCGTGAAATCGTACCAGATTGAACTGGTACGACTTCACAGGTCGGAAAAAAACGAGTTTCCTTGAACGCACCATAACAGTCCTCGTCGCTACGTCACCACATTCACGGCGTTCCTTGGCTGCACACACAGCCCTGCATGCCGTTCTCTCTCCTCATTGGATAAAAACTGTAGGATACGATAAATGTTTTCTCCTCGACTCAGAGCAGAGCAGAGGGACTGACAGACCCGTGTTTCAGACCAAACACTCTATGTAAGTGATTGCTGTCTGAAGATATAACTATTTAAGACTTATATTAACACAAATATATCACTCACTTCTGCTTTAACAAGGCTCAGTGTATCTAACCCCACCTCCAGGACTCACAGGGTTAATGAGTGACGTTATTGATTAGTTAATTATTTAGCAGTCACACCTTGTTACAGTAGGCTAAATTAATGTAATGTCACAACATTTCCGGCCGAGTCAGAACCCAGACCACAGCACTGTTTCTTAGAGAGTTTGGTTCTCCAGTCCTGTAAACATCTGCAGCTGAGGTCCCTCTCTCTCTTATAGTCTCTCTCTCTCTCTCTCCTCCTGATGGTTTTCGGACCTCCTCCTCCTCTCCCTCCCTCCCTCCCTCCAGCTGCAGCAGCGGTACTGGGTCAAGCCGACTCTTCGCCGCCCGGAGCTCCGTCTCCAAACCACCAGATCTCATCTTCCTCCAGCGGGAGTCTGACCTTCACAGCGCTCTAATGCCACTTTAAAACTTTTTACTCCCCTTCCTCCGAAGTTCATTTTTTTTTTAAACGAAGACATTACATGAAGGTCTCTCCGGACAGAAGTTGGATGGATTCTCTTTGCTTTTCTTTTGTTTCTCTCGCTTTTGGTGCGTAAAAAGTAGGTTATGCTACTGGAGGAACCGGAGGACTGACAAGTTATAGGGAAGAAAAGTTGAAGTGGATAATACGGTGCATGTTTAAGCGTTGAGTGCGTGAGTCTGTGTGTGTGTGAGTGTGTGTGTGAGAGAGAGAGAGAGAGAGAGAGAGAGAGAGAGGAGGAAAGCAGTTGGGGAAGTATTTGATCCAATGCGTCCGGTTAAAGAGCAGGAGCAACACCGGAGAACGAGTCAGAGAGACGGAGGACGGGACTGAGATCAGCGGAGTCTGCACGGACGTTCATGTCTCCTCTCCCCACCGGCACCGAGGTACCTACACTCCACTCACTCTCTGTGTAACGAAGCCACTTTTGCATTTATCTCTCTTTTTATTTTTTTTATTTTAATTTTTTTTTTAATTTTGAAGCTTGGGAACCTAATTCAGAGCGGATTGATGCGGTATAGAGGTCAAGAGGAGAGCTCCCTTCAAATTAAGACAAAGACATAGGCTATAAACACGAGTACATGGAGAATAGAAACAGATGGGAGAAAAAAAAGAGACATAATCTAATCTAATTAAAGCATATAACAATGCAATTTAATGGTACTCATAATTACAATGCTCACAAAATAAAAGAGCTTCAAACTCTGTGTTCGATCACACAATTCACATTAGAGAAGTGTAAATTAATGTGTGTTGCACTTTTTTGTGCATGTTCACTCACTGTCACATCATCACAGCCTTCAGGTGACTCTCCTCCTGACCTCTCCCCCTGCTCTCCAGGTGACCCCCCCCCCCCCCCACCCCCCCCCTCCAACACTTTTCCATGGGTAACAAAAACCAGCACTGGCATAACTGTGAATGTTCTGTATATCTTGACTTTTCAGTTTTTTTTTTTTTTTTTCTGCAAAGACTCAAACAAACAGTTAAATGGTAGCTGGCTTGTTCTGTGAAGTCGCTTTTGGAAAGAGCCATGGACATTGCAGCCTGTAGGGGGCAGTAGCAGGTCAAACCGGTGTTACTAACACACTGAACTGCACTGAACTGAACTAAACTGATGTCATCTGGACTGAAGTTGTTCAGTCATCTGGTTGAGACTACAGCATCTCTCATTGGGTTAACTCTGTGAACAGCTTCAACAGCTCTCGCTTTATTCACATTCTTTCACTTTATCACATCACTGCAGGTCATTTATTGTTGTTTTCAGAATTAACTGGACTAATCCGAAGGCTGACACTTTCATCATATCCAGGGAGAGTTGTCATTCAGTTTTAATAGAGTCGACTGTGATGTTTTTGACTCTGAAATGAGACGACATGAATCTGATCCCCTCGTCCTGTTTGCTCTCCGTCTGTGTCACTTTCCCTGTGTCTCATCTTTCAAACACTTCTTCTAAAAACAAACTTCCAACAGAAAAAAAAGAAAAAAAAAGTGGAATGTCAGCAAGACAAAGAGAGGCAGAGGCCTGGTCACAACACAACACAGCCAGCCAGTCATGGTTCTGGATCTGTAATAAGCCGTAACACACAATTAAATTAGTGCATCTGAAAACAACATTTGTTTCTACTAAAGAGTTTTTTTGCGTGTGTGCAGCTGATAGATGCGATTCCACCGTTTCCAAAAACGATTAAAAACACATCAGCCATCCACACACACTGTGGTTTATTTAGACTCTGTCACACACACACACACAGTCCTGCTTCCATAAATACTCACTATGCAAAAAATGTGGATTAATCCGCCGCTGAAAATAGTCCCCATCAGATGCACTGTGTGCTCCTTTTTGTTTGACAAATTCTAGAGTCAGCAGCTGTTTTTGGGAGTGACTGAGACTTTTCGAAAAAGAAAAAGAAAACGTTGTGCTGAGAGATCTACTAACATGGCTGGCTTGTGTCTGCGCACTAAGTGACAGTTTTAAAAGGTGATTATAATTAGTCTTATCTTTAGTTTGAAAGCTTTTATTCTGAAAAGTCAGAGAGAGAAATCTATTTTTGACAGGTGAAACTAAACAGGATGAGTGGAAATCTTCCAGTAACGAGACACGCAGTCACTATACTCACCCACACCACTTAATTGATGGCCATGTGTGTCTGAAGGTTGATGGAGATTGCGTCTTTGGGCGTCAGCCAATAAGGTCCTTCGATTGCTCACTGAGAAAAACAGTAATGGACTTATAATTGTTTGTGTGAGTGTGAGTGTGTGTGTGTGTGTGTGTGTGTGTGTGTGTGTGTGCGTGTGTGTGTGTGTGTGTGTGTGTGTGTGTGTGTGTGCGTGCGTGTGTGTGTGTGTGTGTGTGTGTGTGTGTGTGTGTGTGTGTGTGTGTGTGTGTGTGTGTGTGTGTGTGCGTGTTGGCAGGGAGATGACAGTTAAATCCTTCTGAGCATGGATCTCACTAATAACATTCTTTGTTGAGAGCAAAAACACATCAAAGATTAAAAAGGACAGAACTGGGTTGAGTGGACTCCTTATTGATTCAGTGTGTGTGTGTGTGTGTGTGTGTGTGTGTGTGTGTGTGTGTGTGTTGACTCGAGGTCATGTAAGGTGGCAGTTCTAAAAAGACTGATAGGCTACTGGTATTGTATATTTAAAGGTACATTGTGTAGGAATTACTCCCATATAGTGTTGCGGTTGTATATCGCAAGCAACTCAGTTGTATTTTTCATGCTGCATTCACGTGAAATTGGGCAGACGGCAGACGGACGACAGCCGCTGCAGGTAACGGCATAAACAAGCCTCTATGTAAACAAGTGGTCCGTCAAAACATTACACATGGGGGCGGTGCGTGGCGCAGTGGGTAGAGCGGCCGTCCCATGTAGAGGCTACAGTCCTCGCCGCAGGCGTCCCCGGTTCGAATCCCGAATCCCTGCGTGTCATTCCCCCTCTCTCTGCCTCCCCATTTCCTGTCTATCTCTACTGTCATCCCTATCAAATAAAGGCAAAAAAAAGCCGAAAAATATACTTAAAAAAAAAAAAAAAAAAACATTACACATGACAATATGTTGTCATGGCGATGTGGTATTGTTTACCTGACCCACGTTTTACCGTCTTTCTCTGGACTTCTGTGACTAAAATGACATCTGGTTTGTTACCGACGGCCGTCTGCCCGACTACACGTGAATGCAGCATCAGTGTAACGCTCTAGTGATGTGCAGATCGATACTGAAATATCGATACTTCCGATACCAGGTCTGTATGCTCTAGAATCGATACTCAAATTAAAATATCGATACTTTTGATACTTCAGTCATTTGTGGTTATGCATATCATTAACAGGAACACAGTGGAAAGTAACTAAACTATTCAGATCTTGTCTAAATGACACGCGGTTGGTAGGCTAGGAACTACTTTTTCTTCCGCCCGAGTGCGTAACGTGTAAGCGCAGCGGCATGCTGCTCACAAAGTCAGTCTGTGTAGAGTGAATGGCGGAGCGGAAAGGAGTCAGGTGTGGAGCTATTTCAGCGCCACAGACAGTGAAGCCGAAGTCTGTAATATCTGTCGGAAACTTATAAATTAAAAAAATTATATAAATAATATGTTTATAATTTTCTCATTTAATTTATGGTTTTATTATTTCACATATGTTCTTTTTTTAGTGTTTAAAACACTATTTTTGGCTATATTCTAAAAGAGGCCACTACCTCAATATACAGTAGTTCAGAGTTTAAAATAAATACGTTACTCTGAAGTCTTGCATCCCTGTGACTTACTTTTTAAAAAATGTTATTAGATTTACCAGGCACATTAGGTGCATTTGCACAAAGTATCGGTATCGGATCGGTATCGCCGATACCAGCCTGAATTTTACTCAGTATCGGATGGGAAAGGAAATTTGTGGTATCGAACATCACTATAACGCTCCATTCCTCCTCACTGCGTTACCGCGGTGACTTTTCACAGACGCCACCTCCACCTGAGCCGACAGCTCCGGTGTCTCCGCTGAGTTTCCATGGTTACCTACCGTCACGCTGCCACTGAACGTAAAAACATGGCGACACCACATGGCAGCAGCACCGAGCTTACCCGCTCCATGGAGATATTAATGATATGAACGGCTCATTCAGAGCTGAAAGGAACACTTCAGTTTGTTGATGGGGGGGATTACTGATAAATGAAAAACAGACTTTTCAATGAAATAATCGATTTTCGTGAATAGATAACAGGAGAAGTTACACAATGTCCCTTTAAGGAACAGCATTATTCATCAGTTGTGAGTGTTTGGCTCTGCCTGCTTTAACAGCAGTAATTGCTGATGACATCATAGTGAGCCGACACACTTGTACCAGTCTGGAGAACTCAGCTGGCTGCTCACGTTGCTTCGCTCCAGCAGTGGTGGATGTTCAGATGTTCATACCATGGATGTGTGTTGACCCTGGATGACCTGGTGTCATCATCTCCTCACAGGGATCCTGAGGGACTGAGAGCTCAGGTCTCCTACAACAGCAGTGACCTTTTTAACCTTTGTTGACTCCCTCCCTCCATTTGTCTCTAGCTGTGTCTCAATTCAAATACTTTCATGAGAGTATGCGAATTAGTTCTGTAGTGCGCAAATTTTGACAGTTAGGGCTCTAATTTCGTAGACCAGGCACATGCAACGGGGGTGAAAGAAGCAGCTGTGTGTAAAGGACGCATCGGCGAGCATCTCTCTTTTTCTCTTTTCTTTTGAATTAACTGAGATGAGAGATGCCAACTATACATATACTCACTATCTGATGCCGAGGCTGTTTGTGGTTGGCTGAGAGAGATGTGAACTCGTTAATTTAATCATGATGTGACGGGACAATCGATATAGATATAAATGTATGTGCTGATTCAGATAGTTGCATTGAATAGTGGTTGTTGTGATTATTTATAGGATTGAAACGTGCCTGTTTTGGTGACGTGTGCGGTTGGAGCTGGCGAGCTTTCAGCGCACCTTCAGCACAGCCTTTTGGCATGAAATTGTCACTGCACCAAGCTGAATCTGTCAACCCCTGTGCATTTAGCAACAATGAACGCGTTACTTGTACTTTTTATTACTTGTGTGCACCACCTGTTTAATGCAAGATTGGGAGATTACGCCACCGTGTCAGCCTACTTACTGGTGGAAAACATTGGCCTACCAGTATTTACATATATTATAGATAGATAGATAGATAGATAGATAGATAGATAGATAGATAGATAGATAGATAGATAGATAGATAGATAGATAGATAGATAGATAGATAGATAGATAGATAGATAGATCCCAAGATGGGAAATTACAGCCAAACTGGGAAATTACAGTTTTTTTTTTAGATAGATTATATTCTGCTACGTAGCCAAGACAGCGATCATTGAGGGTGGGAAGTGTCCATCGTTCCACACTCATCTTTTTGACCGTTATGAGCCACCATCCGGGTACTTACAGCACGCTGCATCTAAGTTAGTTACTGTAGTTAGTTAGTGTAAGTATGGAAGTACTCAAATTGAGATACAGTATCTGTTGTGTTCCACATCTTCTTTGGCAGAAGTCAGATTCCAGTTGGCTGTCAGATGAATTCTGGGAAACGTATTTATTCTTTTATGACTTTTTCTCTTAAGATGTTTTGGTCTTCAGTGAATTGAGCATCCAAATAACTAATGATTCCGATTTTTAGATTTCACATTCACTCTCAGCATAGTCATTTAAACTCATCAACTGAGCTACTTAGTCCTATATGTAACTACTGGTTTGGTCAGTGTAAAAACTAGAGATAGCCGTATTAAAGTGTTTTTAAAGTGATAGAGATGATTTATTAAAAATAATAATTGTATGGTGTACCAATTAGAAGCAGAGCTGAGTGATAAAGAACCAATCAAAGTGGGACGTTCCACAGTGTCCTGTCTGAAGCAAAGGGGAATGACAGAGAAACTCAGAGCTGCACTGAGTAGAGAGGGAGGGGTGAGGGCTCAGAGAAAGTCTGACAGAATAATAAACATGAAGCAGGATTTTCAACATGGACTTGTTGACTCTGAGACACAGAGGCCTCTTCCTCTTCCTCCTCTTCTTTAACACCTCCTGTCTGTGGCCAATGACAGACCTTAAATCAATACATATTCATGAGGAAGGTTGCATCAGTGATGTTCAACAGCAGGGAACTAAAAGTGCATTTCAGTAAATGAGAATATCATATAAAGGTTCATTTATTTCAGTAGTTTAATTAAAATAGTAAAAGTCATATATTATATAGATTCAAACACACACAGAGACTAAAATATCTTTATTTGTCTTGATTTCTTTTAATTGTAATGATCATGGCTTATATTTAACGGAAACCCAATATTCAGTATCTCAAAAAATCAAAACATAGTGAAAAAGTTCACTATTGTAACCTAATGGTGTCTCACTCTGATCAGCTGATGAACTCCCTCAAATTTAGGTGGCAGTTTTAAGGGTTGAAAAACACTTCCCCTTTGCCCTTAAAAGAATTGGGACATTCTACCCTTACAGGAGAACGTGTAAAACCAAGTGCTAGGGCCACAAACGATTGGAAGTGGTTAAAATGGGACAGAGCTGTAGTCTGGTTGAGTAGCTGCACTATAATGGAGAAGACTGCTGATCTCCATCATATTCTATTTTATTGAGATGCACCTGTATGATGAGTGGAGCGGTGGTCTGTCACAACTCACTTAAAGGGATAGTTCACCCAGAATTCAAATTTCACCCATTATCTACCCACCCTCATGTCGACTAAGAGCTGTGAGAATTTTCAGAGTCCTCCGTGGCTTCTCTGAGTTCCGGGGGGGGGGGGGCTGACCCGATTATCATATTTTGATGATCGAAGCTTCGCGGACATAAAATCGATTTTAATCGAAGCTTCGACGGCCGGTGGGGTGCGCGATCGTAACGTCTTATGGGGGGGGGGAAATAATGAAAGTAATGGCAAACAAACACTGCATATCTCCAAAATCAGGCAGGTTTCCAGGATGCCAAGTCGCCTACTCATTTTAATGTAACAATTGCCGATGAGAACCGGTGTCAAAAAGGAAAAAAGGAAGAAAGAAAAAACAATCGATCACGGACTTAAAGATCGATTACCATGGCAACGAACGAAGCTTTGAAATTTTTGGGTCAGCCCTACTTTCTTCGTCCAAAAAGACACACCAAAAAACATCCAAATACGTCCATACTGCTCGTCTGTAATGTCCCTCTTGTATTGAAGCCCCAACATGAGAAATTGTTTGGCCGGTCACACAGGAAGAGCAATGAACTGAGACACTGGGAGCTTCCGCTACAAACAAGCTTGAAATATAGACTTATTTAATTTTTTTCGGAACAATTTCTCATGTCGGGGCTTCAATACAAGAGGGACATTACAGACGAGCAGCATGGAGGTATTTGGATGTTTTTTGGTGTGTCTTTTTGGACGAAGAAAGTTGGTATCCATTGACAATCAGGACAAATACTGCTGTGCGGACCCCCCCTGTAACTCCGAGAAGGAATGGAGGACTCTGAAAATTCTCACAGCTCTTATTAGTCGACATGAGGGTGAGTAGATAATGAGTGAAATTTGAATTTTGGGTGAACTATCACTTTAATGAGGCCCAGGAAATATGGGATGTTGGAAACCACAAATAGAATGCAGGTGGGTTTTTAGTAAAAATGATACAAGTAGTTAAGAGCTGGTTCTACTGTATTATGGTGCTTTTGAGGTAGCTATTGTGCAAACATCCTCATGCTGTGTCATGCTTTAAATGGAGAGACTGTCAGTGTGTGGGTTGTGTGGTGTGTAGCAGCCAGTGTGTAGAACTTCTAGTGTCACACATGAGAGGAAACCCACAGGTGGAGGATTGTAGCCCTGTGAGTGTCAAACTGTGGGACGGCACGTTGTGCTGAAGCTTGAAGACTTCGGCTGAATGCGCTGCAGCAAATTCCGAGGACGCTTGAACTCAACGTCGGGTGAACAGTGTGTGTCTGTGTGTGTCTCTTTCATCCGAAGCAGCACACACCTCCCTACAAACACAAGGAGCCATTGATTTCACAGGCAAACAGGAATCAAACGAACCCAAGCGTCTCAAGTATTTAATATCGAGCCCGCACAGTGTAATTATGGGATGTGGGTGGATCGTTTCCTCAGTGACCAGTGTTTGTCGTTTATAATAATTAGTCTGACAATTTAGCATCGCCTGTGGTTAGACAGAGGCTCTCTCTCTCTTCTCTCTCTCTTCTCTCTGTGTGTGTGTGTGTGTGTGTAGCTCAGGCGACAGATGTATACCGCAGTGTTTCCAACCTCAGAGCAACTCAATAAACAACATAAACAACACACACACAGATGCATGGATACACATACAGTACAGTGTGTACATGTGCATGATTCCCAGATTATTATTATTATTATAATAACTGCTACACATCACACGTTGCTCCTCGTGTAGCGCTGTGGTGAAACAGTGAGGTGGTAGAGACATAAAAACTAAGTCTTTATGTCTCCAAAATAAAACAAAAACACATAAACCCATGACAAATAACACAACACAGCACAGACTCACACATGCTGCCAGCATTACAGCTCATCAGCTGAGACAGACAGACCAGTTCTGCCCTCATCTCTTTTGGCAGGCAGCTCTACACAACAGAATCAGCATCCTAGGACTCCTTTCTAAGGCCGGGTGCAGACTATGTTATTTTTCCGTCTTTCATGTTGGCCACCATGTCAGATTAAACCATCACAGTGGCATAAATTCTTGCCGTGTCTACAAGTACGACCCCGACCAATCATCAATCACGACGCTGTGTGAGTTCATAGGCTGTCGGCGAGGCGTCACAATAAACTGTCAATCATGGCTACTGTAGCCCTGTGTGTGATGCTAGCGATCTTTAGCTCACACATGAAAATGAAAAAGAAAAGGAAGAAAAAAGGATGGTGGAGCCGTTCCTGGGTCTGGTGACTGTCTGTCCTTCAGAGAGAACATGACAGTCAAAACCAGTGACTTACATTGTGCATATGAAGTGAGCTAACGTAGCTTCACTGTAAATGTAACGGGGGATCCGGGTGCATCCACTCACCCATAAAGGACGTGCAAACCTGACTGCTAAGTGGTCATCGACCTCTTGGCAAAACGGTTTGTATGGTCGCCTGCCGTGCGGGAGACCAGGGTTCAAACCCCACTTGGGGCAGTCCGTACCGAAAACATAACGCAGAGGGCCAGATGACACTTACATATAATCAATGTGTCAGAGCGCTGTGTCATCCTATTGGTCAACATCAAGGTTCACGACTAGTAAAGAGAAATGGAAAAGATTCCAACATGCTAGACTTTCTGTTGGGGCGTCGTACAGCGAACGTTCATCAGTTATGTTACACTACACGTCCTTTGTTGTTACCCACTTTCGTAATGGGGCCTACGCTGGAAATGTGTCGGCCACGACAAAATCGTGTGAAAATGAATTTGTGTATTCTGATCCCGGCCTATGAGCATGTTACCAAATGGCTTTTCACAAAGTAAGCAATACAAACTATGAACTCTGTCTCTGAAAAGACTGTAGAGAGGCGTTCAAAGACAAAAACATATGAGCTGCATCAACAGCTATGGCATGGTTGGTGTGAACTGTAATAGGTCATCACAAATAAACCCCAATCTGATGCTAAATTATCGTGAAAAATGTAGAAAATGGCGAAACCTGGTACTGGTCTATGTACTACTGTATGAACTATTTTATTTCTTTTTTTCATTTCTATATTCCTCTTATTTTTACTTATATGGCCAGTCTGGGAGCAACCAGGAAACATTTCACTGCATGTTACTCTGTGACTTGTATATGTGACAAAGTAATCTTGCAAGGTTGTGGGTTTGAGTCCCACTAGAGTAGAAATCCTAGCCCCTGATGTGCACAGGGTGAGAACTGGTACGACTGCTCCAAAGTTTCTCTGTAAATGTATCATGACGGCAGCAAAACGATATCAGGTCACCAGCTTCAGCCAGGTTACAGCTCATTGATCTCAGCTGGAGGAGGCATCCAGGGAACTTGGTTCTTGGTTTCTCTGATTGCCCTTGAACGCCGCGTTGAGCCTCTCATTAAACAGAGGAGCAGTGAGTCAGTCTTTGTGGTTTTGGGTCCCACAGATGATGAAATAACAGAAGAGTGAACCTGCAAACTGCAGAATCAGATCCCAAAACAGTCCACTGTGTGATAGCCACTGTCTTACAGGTGGTTCAGAGTAAAACACTGTTTACAGCCTCAGTTGGACTCTAATGGCTTCAGTAGATTTGCTTCTAACCATGATTCATTCTCCAGCGTCACTGTACTGATCTGAGAGCAGTGGGGACAATAGTCTAATGTGTTCATTGTGTTTGTGGTTTAAACCAGGTGTGTGAGGTTGATGTGGATGTTCAGGTCTGTGTGTGTGTAGGTCTGTGTGTGTTTGACAGCTCCAGTGTCTGCCTGTGTATTCCCCTTATGAATCACTGCTCCCCCTCTCATTCCAGACTTCCCATAAAAAACATGTCTGTAATTTTATCTTTCCACTAATTTGAGGCACATGCGCGGCCGTGCACACACACATACACACACACACCTTTTCTCCAACAGTGTGCTATTAGCCATACAAAAGACATAAATGCATACAGGGAATTTCCAAACACATAAACACACACACACACACACACATTGAGCTTGTGCAGTTTTACAGTGCAGCAGCCGACGACAGTTTTACAGCCTCACCTCGATGGTTCAACTGTCCACTGAGACGACTCTGCTTCCAACAATACATCATAGGACAAAGGAGCAGAAGAAAATAGAACATGACTAGAACAACAGAACAAATGTATTCTCTGATGGGGAACAAAATGTTTGTGTTTAGTTGTACAGCAGCTCATATTTTTAGCCAGGCTTTCACAGTGCTATGATATTATTTTCAAAAGGTCCATGCTCCCCTCTGGATGAACTTGCCCACTGCTCTGGTTTTATGTAGCATGCTGGCACAATAAACACAATGAAGGGTATGGGAATTAGCATTTAGTACAAAGCCCTATAAAGAACAATCTAATAGATGTTGACACTTTAAAAATTATTCATAAGCTGTTATAAAACATTAGGTAACAACACTGACCTGTTGCTTGCCAAATGGTGAGCACTTATTCCTCATAGTCTTATATTTCATTATTCACTGAGCTTTCTTTTGACCCTTTTCCACTACACAGTGACACATCGACTCGACTTGGTTTAGGTCATTTTCCATTACAGCTAAAGTCGTCGTAGCTCTGGCAACATGTTTTAGTTATCGGCTCAGCTCACCCCGACCGAGGCGATACCAAAGTCGAGCCGACTAGCGCTAGTGGAAAACAACCATCTCTTTCATCTATCATCCAGCTTGTTAAGTTGCTAGCTGCTAACCACCATTAGCATCTTAAAGGGACAACGAGGAGTTTCTATTTGGTTATAAAAAAGTCTCACGTTAATGAGGATGAATCTACGCTACCCACACTTGTTAATGGGCCCATTTTAGATAAATATATCATTTTGTCTCTATCGTTATTTTGTTATTATTAGTGGTGGTGGAAATGCTGGTTGAGCCGACCAGCGTTTCTTTACTTTCAGTTTCGTGGCGAGTCATGAGAATAACGCCGCCGAATCGTTGTTTATGGTCGGAACTACGGCGGTATGTGATCGTCTTCCAACCTCTGGCTTTAATTCTTGATGAATGAAAACATGAGTCTGTCTTGCACCGGTCAAAGAAATGTACGGTGCGCGTGGAGGCTCATAAATGTAGTGTGAAAACGCTTCGCTTTTCCAAAACTCCTCGTTGACCCTTTAATGGCCAAAACGTTTAACACTAATCACTTACCTTATCTTGCCAAATACTGATCCCTAATCAATAATCAGTTATTTTTTTTATCTCAGTTATCTCATAAGTTATTTATTTTATTTATTAGTGATTAAGTTTTAACAACCATACTCGTAAACCTAAACACAACCCGTTCATATGGCTTGAGTTGTTATATGGTGAAGCGGTGCAGCGCTGTCTTGTTCCCAGACTAAAGTCTTACCCAGGGCAAAGTCCAGAAGAACAGTCTTTCCAAAACTTGTTCTTGTCCTGGTTCCACTGCTCAAACTGAATTAAGTTCAAAACAAGCTGGAGGAAACAAAAACAGCCGTCCAGATTTAGCCGCGCGCTAACAGACCGAGGTCGGAGGTCACAGTCTCTCTGACTGCTATGACTCAGACTAGATGTTTCCCTCTGGAGAAGTTTCACAACACTATTTTTACATTATTCTTTCTCTGTTCCATAAACCATGATCACATTTATTGTTCTGAGAGCAGAACTTTTCATCCCGAGCCAGAGAAACTGTACATTGAATCTGAATTGAATCTATTAGTCTGTATTCAGAAAACCCTGAAAAAGATCATGATAAAGATACATAAGTAAATTTTATCAGGCGGAAAACCATTACAACCTCATATCAGGAAATAATCAATCTGTTTTTATGCATTAAATTATTTTATTAATGAAACATGATCTGAAACAAATAGTTTTATATATATAACAAACAGTTTAATAGAAAAACTACCAAAATGTCATAATGATTGTGTTTCTCTACCACCTTATAGCAGTGAACAGTGTGTGTAACCAGGCCTAGTTTTTTGGGGGGAGGGGGAATTATTAAAAGACTAAATTCCATTGTCTTAACCAAACCCTCAGTGGCCTGAGCCCGTTTATTGAATCAATCATTATTTTGGCAGAACTCTAAACACATTTTCACTCACAAAAACACATTGTGCATTGTGAAGCAGTCATGTTGCGTAATGGAAAACACAGGTTACAGAGGTTAAAGGGTTAGTTCAGTTTTTTTGAAGTGGGGTTGTATGAGGTGATAAGTATAATATCAGCAGTAGACAGCTCTGTGCTCTCCCCCAGTTGGTCATACCAGCTCATAGTGCTGGACAATCCTTTCTTGATATAAATATACACACCCCAGTTCTAATCTAGATGATACATCCATCTATCCAGCGAGTATAATGTTTATCCACGCAGGGCCATGTCCCAGCTGATGTTATCATGTTCACATTCACACCTATGGACAATTTATAATCACCAGTTAACATAATGTGCATGTTTTTGTTAACTGGAAAGTACAAAAGTGTGATACTGGATTACATTAACAGTGTATTATACCATGGTCTGGGTGAATACCCTATTCTGATTGGCTGAAAGGTGTCCGTTACAAAGACGTTTTTGTTTTTTTGTTTTTTTATCGCCAACGAGAGATAATAAAGTCTGCTCAGCCGCTTGTTGTGAAAAGCGTGTGATTTTAACTGTAAAAACAACATTAAAATATTAATTATTGATTTAATATTTCTTTCTTTGGGAAGTGACCATGGTATAAGCAGGGTAATGCCCTTTGAGGTGTCCAATTATCAGTAATAAATGAAGCTTCACGTCGGATGGTTCATGCCTCTGCGTCGTCCATTATTTCTGATAATGGACGCCTCGTCAGGCATTATCCCTTATTACTCACATTGGGCAATAGTGCAACAAAATTCTTAAAAGAACCAACATTTCTGGAGATCCATGCTCTAAGCACTGTGTTTGACACTTTTCCACTGTGTAATAAGTGTCAGTGGTGTTTTTTATTTTGGTTGGCTTCTGTATGATCTGAGAACAGTTTGTTTTTGAGCACAGATAACACTGTTTTGAGGATTGTGTTTGGTTTTGAACAGTCAGAGGTTTGGTTTAATTAGTTTGATGATTGAGTTTTGTGTTTACAGTTTTGAGGAAAGTGTTTTACAGTAGTAATTGTGGAAATCTGTAAAACGGGCTTTTTGAACAGTCACCTCAGGTTTGTCTAAACCTTTGACAGAATGTGCAGGTAGACTCAGGTACGCTGACAGGAAGTTGGTCCAGCCCAACCACAGCAGTCGTGGTCCAAACACAACTGGTGGCTTCAGAAAGGAAGACAGAAACAGTCCTACACATGTACACACACATATACACATACACTGTGGGCAGTGTTGACTCATCTTGAACTCCACCAACTGTCAGTCTCAGCACCGTCACTTTGTGTGTGTGTGTGTGTGGTTGTGTGTGTGTGTGGTTGTGGACGCTACGAGGACAATAGACACAGCAGGACGGGAGTGCGCCGGGTCCGTATACACAAAGAGTGAGACCACACACGATGTACTGGCCTACATGGGTTGTGTGATGATGAATGTGTTAATGAAGTGACACTCACACACGCGAATAACCCTTCACTGGTTGGAGAGAGAGAACTGGCTCATGTTTACATTTTAAAAAATCAAATCTGACTGAGTTGACCTCATTTCAGACACGCACATGCTCAGTGTGTACGACACAATGTGTGTGTGTCTGCACCTGAGTGATCATGAAGATCATCTGTCCAGTCCGACACATCAGAGCAACACAACACAAACTCATCCATCACAGTTTTCCCAGGAGGAGGATTCTGAAAAGCTCAGTGGATGAAGCTCAGAAAGAAAGAAAGAAAGATACATAGAAAGAAAGAAGAAAGACACATAGAAAGAAAGAAGAAAGACACATAGAAAGAAAGAAAGACGGAAGACATAGAAAGAACGAAAGAAAGAAAGAAGAAAGACATAGAAAGAAAGAAAAAAGAAAGAAAGAAGAAAGACTGAAAGAAATAGAGAAGAAAGAAAAAAGAAAGAAAGAAAGAAGAAAGACACAGAAAGAAAGAAAGAAAGAAAGAAGAAAGACAGACAGAAAGAAAGACACAAAAAGAAAGAAAGAAAGAAGAAAGACACATATAAAGAAAGAAAGAAAGAAGAAAGACACAGAAAGAAAGACATAGAAAGAAAGAAAGACACATAGAAAGAAAGACATAGAAAGAAAGAAAGACATAGAAAGAAAGAAAGAAAGAAAGAAAGAAAGAAAGAAAGAAAGAAAGAAATAAGAAAGACAGAAAGAAAGAAAGAAAGAAAGAAAGAAGAAAGACATAGAAAGAAAGAAAGAAAGAAAGACATAAAAAGAAAGAAAGAGAGAAGAAAGACAGAAAGAAAAAAGACAGAAAGAAAGAAAGAAAGAAAGACACATAGAAAAAAAGAAAGACACAGAAAGAAAGAAAGAAAGAAAGAAAGACATAAAAAGAAAGAAAGAGAGAAGAAAGACAGAAAGAAAGAAAGAAAGAAAGAAAGAAAGAAAGAAAGAAAGAAAGAAAGAAAGAAAGAAGGCAGCATACAGTCTACCATTAGGACTTGGTCGTAGCTGCAGTGGCCACTGGCCTGGGTTCATATTGTCACTCCCCTCTCCCTGCACTGATTTCCTGTCTCTCTCATTCTTTCTCTATTATGATAAAGACATGAAACGCCCACAAATCTGTTGAGAGACAGGGTGGGATAAGAAAGAGAAGAAGAGAAAGAGACGAAGAGGTGAAAATAACAGACATTCTCAGACATTAGTGAATGTCACCTTTAAATCTCAGATGCCTCTGTTGTCTCCATTACTGTAAACCTCAGGTACATGAAACTAAATAGACAAGTAAAGTAGCTACACAACACATACATACACATAGACACAGAAGACAGAAGGCGCCTGTGTGTCTCTTCTCTTAACTGCACTACTGGAAGTTTACACTCACTGTCAGTGTGTTTGTTTAGCCTGGACCACTGAGTGTGACTCTGTGTGTGTGACTCTGTGTGTGTGTGTGTGTGTGTGTGAGAGAGAGTTAGTTAGTTTCATGTGGCGTGTAGACACTTCTGTGACAGTGTTAAAATTGTATGTATATGTGTGTGTGTGTGTGTCCACCTCTCCACATCTACATCTGACCTCTCTCTGCTACCACCCTGCTATAACACAATGAGTGTGTGTGCATGTGTGTGTGTGTGTGTGGATTTCCCTCTCTGGGTCAGTGGGGCCTCCTGACATTGTCTTGTCTCAGACAGAAACAGTGTGTGTGTCTGTGTGTGTTTTCAGCATTTTTCTTGGGCCTCATGTTTTGAACTAGTGACTGTGTCTGGTGTTCACTCTCAACATGATTCTATACGCTGCAAAAACTCAAAATATTTCCAAGAATATATGTCTCATTTCTTGTCAAAATGTCTCATTTCTAGTCAAAACTAATCTCTTTCCACTTAAAATAAGACTCATCACCTACAAATTAACTTGTTTTTAGATAATTTTCACTTGTTTCAAACTAATTTTCAATTGAAATAAGTAGAAAAATCTGCCAGTGAAAGCAGGTTTTTTTGTGCTTGTAATAAGAAAGAAAAACTGTCAGATTTTTCTACTTATTTTAAGTGGAAAATTTGCTTGAAAAAATTAAAGTGTCCAAAAACAAGCTACTTTTTAAATGTGATGAGTCTTATTTTAAGTATAATTAGATTTATTTTGACTAGAAATGACATTTTAACTAGAAATAAGACAAATATTCTTGGTAAGATTTTGAATTTTTGCAGTGTAATAATGGTTTTTCAAGTTGGGGAAATTCTATGATGAAGACAGAGGGCCACATAGTGGGGAAAATAAAACAACACCAGATTTTTAAGGGAAAGTAGAACGATAATATTCTTAGTCATTTCCAGTAAAACAGGGTAAAGGAGTTAATGCAGCCTGAGCTGCTTCCTGTTTCTCTGTCTAACAATGGAAGGGACTCAATTTGAGAAGATGATGTGATGCTAATGACCCAAAATGACCACAAACCCCAAGATATTCTTTTTTTAACACTCTGATGTTGGATATTTCCAGTTTCCATGGATATTCTAACTAAATGTGGGTCTGTCATTCTGATATTGTGAGATTGTAAACAATCAGTGAAAATTCTGACAGATGTTGAGTAGGTGACACACTATGTGAAGTGCGTGGTGTGCATTAGTTTGTATGTTGCCATGACAGTGAGAGAGAGACAGTGAAACAGAAGAAGGAAGATCTGGAACCAGTTTAAATGAGTAAATAAATAAACGCTCTACTGTTCATATCTACACAGTGTTTTAGTTATGAAGACAAAAATGTGAGACACCTACTTTTAAAGGGATAGTTCACCCAAAATTGAAATTGCACTCATTATCTACTCCCCCTCATGTGGACTAAGGGCTGGGAGAAGTTTCAGAGTCCTCCGTGGCTTCTCTGAGTTACAGGGGGTCTCGGCGTAGCAGTGCATGTCCATATAACGGTTGCAAATGGATACCAATTGTCTTCGTAAAGCTCCTCTTCCCGGTTCGTCCAAATTTGACGAACCGGGAAGAGGAGCTTCCGCTACAAAACAAGCTTGAAATATAGACTCATTTCATTTTTTTCGGGACAATTTCGCATTTCGGGGCTTCAATACAAGACGGACATTACATACGAGCAGCATGGAGGTATTTGGATGTTTTTTGGTGTGTCTTTTTGTTACGAAGACAGTTGGTATCCATTTGCAACCGTTATATGGACATGCACTGCTACGCCGAGACCCCCTGTAACTCAGAGAAGCCACGGAGGACTCTGAAACTTCTCCCAGCCCTTAGTCCACATGAGGGGGAGGAGATAATGAGTGAAATTTCAATTTTGGGTGAACTATCCCTTTAAATGGTGACTTTGTCAGAGAAACGGGGTTAAACTGTGACAGACACTTTGTATGAGGTGCTGCTGAAAGTCTTAATGCCCACTAATGGATGAAGCTCCATTCCTCCTTATATATTACAGTGATGTCATATAAACATGAACCCTGATAGGAGCAGAGGGAAATGTAAACACGCACATATTGCAGCGTTCTCTGTGGTCTGCAGATCTGCAGGCCCATTAAGGTACAAGTATGACTAATAATTCTGTTGGCTGAGGTTTCATCATCAGAACCTCTGATTACTCTCATCAGTCTTTATTATCTCTGTTTTACTTTTCTGTTCAAACTCAAAGACAATGGACACCAGAGGAGGCGCTGAGTCAGACCTCACCTGGTGCTGTCTGAGCACAACATACTGTGTTCATGTTCACTATGCTCTAGGGTTGGGCCGTAATACAGTAATAAGGTATGCCGCCAGCGCATCTTAAAAATAGGTATCAGTTTCATTACTGTCATTTAAAAAAATGCAATGTGCTCATATAGGGGGGCTCATATTAAATATTTGTATTTAATGGCTAAATAATGAGTGTATGTCCAGCACCTACATATATGTAGTTGAGTTTTCAATTTCACTTCAATAGTAAAATGTTTTTGTTTATAATCAGTCACATTTTGGCGACTCTGTCTGAGCCGTAGGACAACAAGATTTTTAATTGGTCACAGTAATACTGCATGCCCCGTGAAAATTGAAAAGGAGGTCTAATTTTTACCTGTCAGCTGTTTCCTAGAACATCTCAAGTAGTTCCCACTGATCCCTGATCCTTTTTACTCTATGAAAGGAAACATTTCAACATTATCAGTGATTTGCTGCAGAGATTCAGAGGGAGTCGGGCAACGGAATCAACAAGAGGTTTCTTGTTTGCCTCATGAAGTCACTGAGATGATTCATAGGTCCTCAGTCTGAATCCTACTTTTCTATAGTCAAAAGATAAGTCAAAAGATGACTGTCGTGAGTCAGTGGTGCACGGGGTAGCAATGTCACCTGGGGCATTTCTGACTGTGTGGGTTTCCAGCTTCAAATCATACACCAGGCAATTCAAAGTGCTTTGCAGAGGCACAGAAACACATAGATACAATATAGACAATAAAAAATACATTTAAAAGAAAAAGAAAGTAATAAGCTAGTAAAGGCAATAATAAATAGTTAAGAATTACAATGTTTAAAATCATTTAAACAACGTTTTCAACCCTGACCTGTCAGAGGCATGGTGCCTCTCAACTTGTGGAACATGACCTGCATCATCTGAAGCTCAGTAGAAGCCAAACCAAACAGCCTCTACTTAGGAATCTGCATCAGAGTGTCATGTGGACAGCTGGAGTCTCACAGTGTCAGACTTGGCCTAACCGGTGCCAACAGCACGGCTCTGTGGCGCAATGGATAGCGCATTGGACTTCTAGACAAGAACACAGAAAGGAATTCAAAGGTTGTGGGTTCGAGTCCCACCAGAGTCGGACTCTTTAAAGATGTTCTTTTACTCCCAGAAGCTCCTGTGAACACCAAACCAACCACCTTGTACGTAAGAATCGTGCCAAACTGTATATATAGGCTTCCCACCAGGCAACACATTAGAGTTTGTTTCATGGATAACTGAGTGTCAATGTGACACTGTGCGGACTAAAGGCGAGGCCATGGCTCTGTGGTGCAATGGATAGAGCTTTGCACAAACAGCAACAAAACAATAGTTTCAAAGGTTGAGGGTTCGATCCCCACTGATGATGTGTTCCCTTCACTATCAAAGGTACAGGCAGTCGTAGAGTGATGCCTGATGAAGGAACAGGTTGTTTTTTTTGGTAATGTTCAACAAAATGAGAATATTGAAAAATGTTTAGTTTGAAATCACAAGTTAAACAGGATAAAGATTGAGAAAGCTGGAGAGATGTAGGTCAGATAATAGGGTCCACAAGACGTTTGAGGTTTGTCCCTTGAAGTTCATGGTGTGCACGGCGCTGTGGCACAATGGACAGCACACTGGACTGCTAGTTCATCATTGTAGAAGTGATTCCAGTGCTATATGAGTGGATTTTCCTGAGGGAAGGGGTTTGAATCCCACCAGAGTTGGCACATTTCCTGAATTTCCATGAGCCATCAGGCATTTTTCAACATGAGCTTTGTTTGTACTCATGCTGCCTACTCTGGAGTATTCATCAGTATGAGGGTGAGTCAATAGTGACTGAATTTCATTTTTTGGTGTGAACTATTCCTTTAAGATAGCGAAAACAAAAGATATTTTCCAGATATCTGTTATTATTTGCAGCTGTCAAATCATTCCAAATGACTGAATTTCATTTTTTTTTGGTAAACTATTCCCTTAACTTTCATTCAAAGGAGGAAACTTGTAATACAAGTCCAGCAACAGGGTCGACAAGAAGTTTCAGGTGTGGCCCACGAGGCTCTCTGGTGCAATAAGCCGGTGCATATTCTCATTTTTCCAGGTCATAGTATTTCAAAGGAGGTTAAATCGAAAGCAACTGGACTTAGTTATTTGTCTAGGAAGACGTTTCACCTTCATCCAAGAGGCTTCATCAGTTCATGTAGCAACTGACCAGGCTGGGGCCCACACAAGAGGTTAAATAGTGAGTCTCCACACCAGATAGTTGGACCAGTCCCAGCCTGGTCAGATGCTACATGAACTGATGAAGCCTCTTGGATGAGAGGTGAAACGTCTTCCTAGACAAATAACTAAGTCCAGTTGCTTTCGATTTAACCTCCTTTGAAAAAATCTCTGGTGCAAGGGATAGAAATGTGGACCTCTACACTGATCGCTGGTTATTAGCCGTCAAACTTTTGTTTCCTGTCAGCAGAATTGAAATCCTAAGGTTTCATGAGCATGTGGTGTTTTGAGCCATTTGAACATGAATTTGTGTTTTTCTTAAAACCACGTTGGTGTCTAAACTGTGAAATCTGATCTTTTTAAAGTCCGGGTCTGACATACATTCAATCATTTGTCTGGGATCTTTAACTGTGGAATCCCATCGCACAGCAGCACATGAAGCCTGCAGATGTTTCCATACACAAGCACAGGGATTTAAACCTGCAACCGGTATCTGGTTTATATTACTGACACCAGCTGACTAACCCCCCTCCCCCAACCCCCCGATCTGACCCACATCTCAGTCTTTTTGCGGACAGCTGCAGAAACGCTGGTTCGCACACAATGGACTAATTGGGTCAACCCCTTACTGTATCGATTAAAGGACACACACACACACACACACGTCTTTCTGTATTCTTTGTGAGCTGTTACGGCTTCTTCCCCTAACCTTAACCACCACACCTGAATATCTGACCCCAACTTTTAAACCAAGTATTTTAAACCAAGCATCCCAAGGTTACAGTATAGTGGCGATGTACTTTTCATTATTGTTATTAAGGGGCAGAGAGAAGGGAATGACCCTGGATCCAAGCTCAGTATGCTGCTGCTAACCATATTTTCTTTTTCTTCCTATCTTTTCTCCTCACTAAGATGTTTTGTGAGACCTGTTTGTGTGATAAACTCATATATATCTAACATTAACCCAAAATAAACTAGTCCAAGGTTGTTCATCTGCTTCCCACAAAATGTTGCCTACATTATCTACACACAATGCTGAGTTTAATGTATAGTTTGCTGAGTTTCGCTTCATCCATCTGTTTAGAAATGATAAACTTTTAAACCTGGAGATTTAACTTCCTACAATATGGTCCCTTTGAAGAAAAGACTGCATTCTTGTCTTCCAGCCAAACATTACATACATCCTGAGTCTCTTTTACACAAGAAGGAACGAGTTCATTCGTGAGCGCCTCTCTTTGCAACCCCCCCCCCCCCCCCCCCCCCTTCTCTCAGACAAAGATGTGTATAAAATGCTTCACCTCCTGTCTCTCTCTCTGTGTCTAAAGTTTCTTTGTGCAACTGTTGGGCTTCTATGCTGTGACATGTTTTGAAAAAAAGAAAGACAAAAGACAAAAGAGGATGTACGGTACTTGTTGTGCACCTGGGATGACACAGAAAGTCTGTGCTGAAGTTGGACGCTAACCGTTTCTCAATGTTTTTTCTGCAGGTTTCTACTTCCTGTGACATCATCACACCATGCCTGAGGGGTCACGCCGAGGCAGCCAGCGATCGCCTAGTACCCCCGGTAAAAGAGAAGGGGGTAAGTGGACAGTCTTCATTAAATAAAAGAAAGATCTGTTATTTCCCTCAGAGACCCAACACAGAACTATAGGGGGGGGGGGCACTGGACTTCATATTCATCAGGTGGATGATATTTGAAAGTGGCAGAGGTGTTAAGAAAAGATGTTTTAAAACCTGTCACTATAGGTAAAACTATGTAGATGCAAACTTCCATTTAACAAATCTTTCAGCTCACAAAAAGACAACAAAATGTGTTTCCAGTTTCCAGTTTTGTCTCGTTCAGGAAAGTTTTATTCAAAAGAACGAATTGTTTGAGTGAACAAACTGAACGGAATCACAGTTGTGGTCCGTGAATCACTGTCTGATGGCTAGAGGTGGGAGAAAAAATCGATTCACATAAATATCGCGATATCTTTTTAGACGATTTTTAAATCGATTTTTTTTTTTTTTTTGAATTTTTTTAAATATTGTGCAATGTGCATTTGTTAGACTTTTTTACATACAGAGAGTACAGGTTTTGAAAAGGGTTATAAGGGTATAACGTTGGAGTATGTTCATTTATAGGCTCCTACAGTATTTGTGTGCAGATAAATGTTAAAAATGCTAAAGACTAAAAATCGAGAGAATCTGCAATATCGTAGAATCGCAATTTAAATCGAATCGCCATCCAAAAAATCGTAAAAGAATCGAATCGGGAGAAAAGCATATTGTCCCAGCCCTAGTGATGGCGGAGACTTTCATTGCGAGGGAACGGTGCATGTTCAGTGATGCGTTGACTGAAAGTTAGTGTTGTGCCGTTCGCGAACGTGTCATTTTGTTGCTCACGAATGTATCGGTAATTTCATCGAACATATGGAACAGATCTTTTGAACAAATCTTTTTAATGAACTGATTCTTGTGATTCAGTACTCTCAGAAGAAAGTATTGCCAACACTAGTTTACAGGTTGTGCGTTTGAATTCTGCATGTCTTGGATCACTTGGATCACTACATGGTAGTATACCAAATCCAAAAAGCTGTAGTTCGCAAAAGAATAGGAAAAGCTGTTCAAAAGTGAGTTTGCACTGACCAGGATTGAACTCTTCAAAGATAAGTCACTGGTAAAGAGGTCTTATATATATATATATCTTATATATATGAAACCTGCCTTTACAGATCTGAGCTTCTCTTAATGAGAGTGGGTTTGTGAGTTGTATTTTGAGATTGAGGTATAATGGAACTGAAAGAAATAGTCTTGTCTTGTTTCGTTTGTCTTTAATTTCTGTTATTGCCACACGTGTCCTGTGTTATTTGTCTAAAATAAAATAAAAATAAAAATGAAAAGGAATTGAAAGAAATAGAAACATCAAAATTACAGAAGGAAGGAGGAGAAGGAGAAGGAGAAGGAGACAGCAAGTGCCTTTAAAAGAAGGAATCCATCAAAGAGATATTTTGGCTGTGTGGTATAGTTGAAAGGGCATTAGATATTTTTATACACAAGAAAACAACAGGGCATTAGACATTTTTATACACAAGAAAACAACCAGTGAATCACTTGCACATGTGGCAGGAGAGAAGCATGGTTTTGTGGTGCAGAGGACAGAGTTTTGAGTCCCACTCCGGTCAAACTGTTTGCAGATGATACACTGATTTATGGACATGAACTCTCTGGTAATGTCATAGACTGCCTAGGGCTGGACGATTATGGCAAAAATCATAATCACGATTATTTTGGTCTATATTGAAATACTGAAATTGAAAAAACTTTTTTTTTTTAAGTTTTATGATCCAGCAGCAGAAATTATAGGCTATGTTTAGCTTAACTTTTCTACATTTTTACCTTGAATAAACAGATTTGGAGTAATTGTCATGGTTTAACTTATTAAGAGGGAGAGGAGGCTCTCTGGTTCCGTGTGTGTCGCTTATTGCGTCTCTGGGATGAAATCCAACCTGGGAAGATCAGAGCCTCCGCCCCGCTGCGCTGTCCCAGCTCTCGTCACAAACGCAGCCCATAACTTTTCTTTTTTTTTGATGCGCCCCATAAGTGATCTCTTGTTTATGACAGATTAAACTACACAAATACATGTCGTAACATCGTATAACGTTATCTGCCGCTCTACAGATTGCTTCCTTGCCGGCTTTGTAAACATATGCACATGTAGCCTACGGGCCGGGGGAAGAGGAGGAGGAGGAGGAGGAGGAGGAGGAGGAGGAGGAGGAGGGTTGTTGTTGTGCGGCCGCTTTGAGGAGACGAGCGAGTGTTTTAAATTATTATTTCCCGTTCATTCGTCCTGAGCGGTGGCCGCTGCTCTCTCTTCACTGGCGCTGATTTTTAAACGCCGCCGTCAACACATGAGTGGACTCGTCCACAGCATTAACTGAGAGAGGAGTGCAGTGCAGGCGCGGGGGCGGAAGCGCGCATGTGTGTTTTTCAGAATAAAACACCAATAGACAAAAAAATAATCGTTTATCTTCGATTACAGTGTTTTTATGATCGTGAGAAGCCAAAATCGTAATCACGATCAAAATTCGATTAATCGTCCAGCCCTAAGACTGCCTGAACACAGCCTGCTAATGCCTGCTTATCAACAAAGTAATGACACAAGGTAATCTGCATCCAAACCAGATGCAGATTAACAGTGTGTTATGTGATTTCATTAGCGCTGCAGGTGGATCCATGCGATGTTCTTCAACTTGAAGTCTCAGTGGTGGGAAACTAGTGCACACTGTTGTCCTGCAAAACAAGCTTTCGTTTGGCTCGACAGCTCCAGTGACGACAGAACAGACAGAAGGATGAGAGAGAAATATTGAATAATGAGGCCTGAGCTTTGTACTTTGAGACAAGAACTGGACAAGTGATTGAAAAGTTGTGGGTTCGACCGCCACCACAGTCAAAATGATTACAGATGATGCATTGATTTATAGACAAAAGCTCTGCAGTCATGGTGGATCACTATAGCATCTCTTCCTGCTATGAACATAAAGAAGAAACAAATCTTATGAATATGAAAGAGGTTTTATTTGTGAAACGTCTTGTGGAACTTCTCCATGTTCAGGATAATCTAACACAGATTTATTTTAGCTTAACTTTCTCTGAATTGCGTCTTCCTGCCGTATAGAATGGACTGTTGTTCCCCACAATAACGCGCACGCACACACGCACGCACGCACGCACGCACGCACGCACGCACACACACACACACACACACACACACACACACACACACACACACACACACACACTCCTCGCATCGAGAGGTTCAGTAATGATGTGTAATTACACACAGCCACCATGCTGTTTAGTTGCTGTGCTTTTATATTGGCTTCCATAGTTAGATTTCACTGCACAAACTCTCTCTCACACACACACACACACACACACACACACACACACACACACACACACACACACACACACACACACACACACACACACACACACACGCATACCATACCATGTTACATTTCTGCTCAGAACACTGCAATTAGAGAAACAGGCAACAGAATTATACACAAACAGTCTGTGCACACAACACTAATTGTTGCATTCATGTAAAACGCACGCACACGCACACATACACACACACACACACTGTACTCCGTGTGCAGGAAGTTGTGTGGTTGGTGGCGATTAAATGTAGCACTAAACACAATGTTTCTGCTGTCACACACAGACACACACACACACACATAATAAAATGGCACTGCAGATCTGTTGATTATAACCATAGAAAAGAGCCAAGCAGAAAATAGAGAGAACGCCCTCGATAAGGCTGCAGAGAAACAAGATGAACGATAGAATAGAAGCAGAGTGGAGAAGGAGAAAGGGAGGAGGTTGCCAGCAGGGTGGCGGTGGTGCTTGGGGTGGTGGGGGTGGAAGGTGGGGGGCAACAAAGGAGTGGAGGGTCAAAAGAAATAAGGGAGGAGAGCAAATGCAGACGAATATTTTTAGCTCCAATTGTGATCTGGGCTGGTGTGTGAGGCCTGTGATAACAGTCAGTAACTAGAGTTTCATGTTGGATCATAAACTCTGACTGATCATCACATTTATGTATCATTTTTTGTCCTCAGATCCTGATTAGGTAAATCCCAAGGGGGGTTTGTCATTTAAAGGGACAACCAGGAGTTTTGGAAAAGCGAAGTGTTTTCTCACTACATTTATGAGCCTCCGCGCACCGTGTAACTCTTTGACCGGCGCAAGACAGACTCATGTTTTCATTCATGAAGAATTAAAGTCAGAGGTTGGAAGACGATCACATACCGTCGTAGTTCCGAACATAAACGGCGATTCGGCGGCGTTAAGGTCTTTGCACACTGAGTCCGTTTTTTTCGCACGCGTTTTTCGTATCCGTCATCCGACAAAAAACGTTACGCACAGGCTCCTTGCACACTGAGTCCGTTGCGTTTTATTCGCATGCGTTTTTATTTTGTGATCCAAATTTCGGAGAGGGAGGCAAAAATCGTCACGCAGTGATGCACTTAGTGGTTCTCTCACTTGTTGAGAAATGAAAGAGAAAAAGTGTCCATCCTGAGAGGACGCAGTAGCGAGGGGATCTGCTGCTTGTTAATGAGCTGCAGAACTATCATGATCACTTCAACTGTTTATTTTAGGATGTCAGAGGTCCAGTTTGAAAGATATTGATTATTAGCTCACACAGT
The DNA here is from genome assembly GCF_905171665.1 of Trachurus trachurus. Classification (NCBI taxonomy): domain Eukaryota; kingdom Metazoa; phylum Chordata; class Actinopteri; order Carangiformes; family Carangidae; genus Trachurus; species Trachurus trachurus. The sequence goes on from NC_139892.1 coordinate 36,985,527, forward strand.
AAACAGAAGACGGTATTTCCATGATGCTGAACAGTGGCTGGCGCACTCACACACAGACACTCTCTCTCTCTCTCCAGCCTTGAAACTCTGATGTGATTGGTCAAAAGACTTTTCACGGATGCGAAAAACGCATTAAATCGAACCTGTTCCGAAAAGTTTAATGACGGACGAAAGTTTGGGACTCGGTGTGTAAACATGATCGATACAACATGAGGTCGAATTAATTTTTTGATGTGCGGCAATTTCGGACGAAAAAAACGGACTCAGTGTGCAAAGGCCTTTATTCTCATGACTCGCCACGAAACCGAAAGTAAAGAAATGCTGGTCGGCTCGACCAGCATCTCCGCCACCACTAATAATAACAAAATAACCATAGAGACAAAACGATATATTTATCTAAAATGGGCCCATTAACAAGTGTGGGTAACATAGATTCATCCACATTAACGTGAGACTTTTTTTATAACCAAATAGAAACTCCTCGTTGTCCCTTTAAGCTGAGAAATGTGAAGCCTCAGAACAGAAGCACCGGAGCAGACTGAAGGAACAGGAGTGTACAATCAGCAGATTGTATGGAGGAGTTAACTCATGACAGAAGGAATGAATGTAAACACGGCCTATGACGCGTTCATGTTTTAAATAGTTTCTACTGTAAAAGGTAATGTGAAGACATCCACTGTCTTGTTACATCATCTTCAAATGGCAGCTGTTATTTAATGAATGGAGCTATGGTGGATGTACAAATAAGTCCTGAGTCCTGCGTGTTGTAATATGGTGGAGTAGCCCTTCAATATGTTCAGTATTTAACAGAGACTTCCACTTGTCTTGATGCTAACCAAGGACTGAATGTAAATAAAACCCAAAAACAAATATGCTAACAAAGTAATTTATTGTCTACCAACGTATAAAGCTTTGGTTTAGCACACTGGCTGAACAAATATTGATCATGTTGACATTGTGCAGAATTTTTTTTAAGTTGAGTAGTTTCCATGTGTTTAAGCATCTATTTGCTTTTATTCTGAAGTTTCACTGCCAACACATATTATATTTGAAACCTTTTCATCTTTTAAACACAGTTTGGGGGTGTTTTAGTTTCTTCCACAGGGGGGTGAACTGTGATGTTGACTTTTATGCTAAAGTTACTTTCCCACCATTTAAACATCTGGTTTAAAGTTACGACCCTCCTGTTGGCACATGTGGTGCAGGGGCTCGTCAGTCTCCGTATTCTTGTTTCGTCTTTCTAATCTTTGAGAAAAAGTTTGAGTTTTTTATGGGGGTATGTTCAAGGTATAATAAAATGTTTCTCTTAAGCATATTTAATCATTATCTCAGGAGCAGGGCTGATGCAGGAACTAGTATATTTACTGGTGTTTTAAATAAGTGACTATAGCTAAACACTGGAGCCATAGGCCTGGTTCTGGTTGGCCAGTGGGTCCAGATGGGCTTTGCTGGAGATATCGCTAGAGTTGTGACTGTTCTGTTGTGACATCCCAAAGTACTTTCATTTCATACTTACACAGTATTAATTAAGAACCTAGACCTGATTGATAATCAAACAACACACTGAGCTCTACCTTTACACAACATTGGAGCTTTAGACTAGTTGGAGTTTGTTGGGAAAGACAGACTGAATGTGACAGCGGCCTGAGAAGACAACCTCAGGGGAAGTCAAAGACCCCAAATTAACATGTTTACAGGAATCACCACAGGAAGACAACTTAGAATTACATATTATGCACAATTTTTGGTGGTGAGATGTACCATGCAAAATTTACAATTTTACAACAAATGTGTAATTTTCAATGATTTACCAAAATGTGGTTTTACTCTTGTGTTTTCTGGGTTTATGTGAAGTGGAACTATGAGTCATTCATTGTTATTTCAAAAACGTGACATTGGCCTTAGTTCAAATCTGGATTTTAAACATATATCTACATTTCCAGGAACTGGCCACATTCAAAAGTAAAAGTGTAAGCTAGCTGCTGTAAATTTTACAACCTATAATAACTGATCTGTAAGTAATTAATTGTAGTTAAAGCCTGGCTGCAAGCCAGTTTCTGAACTGTTTACACTTGCCCATTTTATGGAAGAGGGAAAAAAAAAGCCTCATCATAATTATGTTATAAAATTATGACTGCACTGTAAATCTAAATCTTTTTCCCTGGAAAGCCCCACCAGTCCGTCAGAAGTGAACTGTCTGTGAGGGGTGAGAGGTAAAATCTCAGTAGGAACCCCAAGGATGGATGACTGAGAACCTTCACAGACTTTCCACAACTATGGGAACCTGAAAAAAACAAACAGCCCAGCTCTGACTGCTGCAGGCACAGAGGCATAAATAATAATCACATTTTCAATATTGATGAGGAACGTTACAGTGATGCATTTGCCTCGGTCCACGTGTCTCAAACCAGCTGTCATTTCTACTTTTCTAAGAAACTTCAGCACTGAAGTTCCGATGTGTTACATAACAGTACAACCCATAATGACAGCCAGGAGCTGCTCTCTTATTACTGTAATCGCACACTGGAATCCACTCCACCTTATAGTTTCACAGCGTGTGTTTTAAGGGGAATTCCACTTAAAACTGACACTCGCAGCTCACTGGTTTCTGCTAGAAAGATGAGTGGTTTCATTCAAGCTTTCCATTTAGCTCGTTCCCTAATTCATTACTCACCAGTTAACTGATTAGTCTATGATCAGAAATAAACTGAGCTGCATCAGTGAAACTAATTTCTGAAGCAGAACATTCACAAATGAAATGACATAAATGAAATCCTTTTGCAACCCTTTTTATAATGTAATACACTAATACAGTGATGCAGCAGCTGTTTAGATGTTTGGGTTTGATAGAGCCGAATGGTAATTTATTACAATTAAATCATGAAATATAATTGTTGAAAACATTTCTTTGCTGCACATTCCATGTCTACATGGAACAAAGAGACCAATCAGGACCTTTAGACCATGGCGTTCTTCATTTTTGCGGTTGTACTGCTATGTGACCTCAGCTCACAGAGGTCTGCCCCACTGTGAGGATTATATTTTAAGGTGGATGTCAGCAGACTCACTTGTCTGTCACGTAACACAGACACAGAAACATGTGTTCTCCCTGATATGGAGATAACGGCTCGTAATCCAGTCAGACTTTACAACACTGGAACATGAAAATGAGCAGGCGGTGTCGTGTTTGAAGATTCCCCACATGTTCAAGGACAGTGGAGGTAAAAAAAAAAACCTGGTTTATACACTATAGGAATGATGAAGGAGTTCCTCATGGAACGCTCCCGGGTCCTTTAATGTTGTTAGGATGAAACTGATGCTGGACTATTTATATCCACTTTTTCAATGTAAATTCCAACATCCAATATGTTTTGAAAGGTTTTTGATCATATATGTTGTTTAGCACGAGACTAAAAGCCATCCTAAACTACACCAGCTCATACATGTATCATATTTATGTCTTTAGCCTTGTCTAAAAAGAGTCGTATGTAATAACAATAACTAGGCCATTCATATGAACAATGAAAATCATTCTATTCCTTCTATACATCATGACAAAAACACCTGTGGAGCTTCAAGCCTCTGAGCCTAACCTAATAGGAGCTGTGGACTTCTATTTCTTATATTCTCTGATTGAACCTTTCTTAATTGCTAAGAGAGAAGCAGCTTCAGCTTTTAGCTCTGAAACTGTAGCAAAACCATAGCAATGCTTTCTGCGACTGAAAGGCTTGCCGGTGACTGGGTGCGTTTTTTTTAGTTTTTTTTTAGAGGATATCGTTACAGAGGCAGCTCATTAAAAATCCTCCTGAGGGGGGCGCCTTAGAGCTGAGCCGGAACTCAAAATCAAACGTTCACACAAAGATATGAAAGACACAATGATGTCATATCAACATCTCTGATCATTCCTCCAGAACAAACCCCCAGAGACCCTCCCCGACCTTCATAAAAAGAAAAGAGTTTTCTTTAGTATCACAGTGTCTGTCAAAGAAGCGGCCCAAGGATAACAGCAGCGTCCTCCCACATGACATTTCTACTGCAACATCTGTTCAACTTATTGTGGTGGACTTAAAAAATAACACATGTACTGTAGTTGAAATGAAAACCAATGACCATAGAAGGTGATGTTAGAATCATCACATCTCACCATGTGGAGACATGAAACTATATAATCCCAGATAAAACACTATGAGACATCACATTCTGGACGGACAATAATGACTGTGGACTGTCCTTTCACTCTATGTGTGTGTATGTGTATGTGTGTGTGTGTGCATTAAAGAAAGACAGAGACACGTGTTTGGCAAACCACATCCTGTACTTCAAGTCAACGGCACAGGTTTCAACTTTGCTGGGCACATCACACACACACACACACACACACACACACACACACACACACACACACACACACACACACACTGAGTCAATAACAGGAAATCAAACGCAGAGAAACAGCGTTTTCAGACTGACAGACTTCACTCAGTCTGAGTTCAGTGTTTGTTAGAATCACTGGTTTTAAACAGACAAATGGACCCATGGACTGACTAACACACACGCACACACACACACCCTGCAAACAGTAAGTAAGTCTACTGTTACATTTGTAATATCTGTAAATTTTGATGCGTTACGATCTGCTGCTGTGGTTTAGGGTTGCCTCGTTGCACGGTGTGTTTTGTGGACTTGTTTCGTGAATTTGTATGAATCTATCTGTTGATTGTGTATTTTTACAATCAGTCCAATACAGATTCAGTTTTTATTGAACTGTTTGTGAAGATGCTCCTGCAGTCTGGACACGTCACTTCTCTTTATTCTCAAAGTAAACACATTTCTTTTTCATTAATGTATTTTCTCCTTGAGATCAGCAGCCAGTCAGTTCAAAGAAATCAATTCAGATTCAGCTTGTGTTGAACATTTTGCAGCAGTTGCACGTGAACAAAGTGCACCAGTGCATAATGTGCACATGCATGTTTGTGGTTTTGTTTGCACTGAATAGCGGTGATGTGAGCAGTATAACAGACTATGGCGTCAATTCAGACCAGGATTTTAACATGAAATAATGTTCGGACAAATCATCAAGCCTTGTTGTTTGCAGTCTGAACCTGTAGAGTTTATGTCTTAGTGTTTTTGCCTTTTTACATGTCTTCCTCTCTCTCTCTCTCTCTCAGCTCTGAACCCACCATTTCTCTTGTAGTTGATATAATGATGATGTGATGAGGTCGGCACTCACCCATGTCAGCACTGTTTATAACACACTAAGTTTTGTGCTGGTCCAGTGCCAAACCTGATAAGAGACTGGGGTGGTGGGAGTTGTGTGTGTGTGTGTGTGTTTGTGCAAGCAAGAGAAAATTGCAGTGATCTCAGCAGGGATAAGGAGACTGTTGAGCTCCTTTCAGACATTGTTACATAATTGGCCTATTATTTCATGATTTCAGATTAATGTGCCACTACAGAAACGCGGCCTTAAACACATAGATGTTAAAAAGCTTGTTTTGTTCTGTTTTCCCGAGAGTACCGAGTTAAATGTGTGAGTTAACCGCCAACCACCCATTGAGAAACATGCAGTTCCTCTTATTACCACTAGAGTCTCGCCACCAAAATTGAGTCAGTGCCCATAGATTCCTATTTTAAGTTATGTTTACAGCATGGACAAAAACAACAAAAACAACACAAAACATATTTCTAACATATTGCTAAAATAACTGTGTGCTGTATATCAACTAATAAATAAAAGTCAACCAGGGCAAATCCTGTACAACACTGTGGACCTGCTGGGTTCATTAGATTCATAGGGCAGCTACGTCCGAGTGATGTGCGATACCACTGATTTTTGAAACACATTAAATGCAAGATTTTGTTTTAAAGTGCAGTTCCCACAATCCTATGACATTAATATATGGAAATTTACTAACTTAGATCATAGTTTTAAGGACTACTGTACATTGACCATTTGAATTCACAATCTGCAATTTATCTGAGATAGCAGCAAATAAATCACAGTATATTATTATTAGGCTATTATCTTTCTTATTCTTTGTTTGTCTGTAACAACATCTATGTCCCGTCTGTCCGTCCTGGGTGAGGGATCCCTCCTCTGTTGCTCACCCTAAGGTTTCTCAGATTTTTCCCTGTTAAAGGGATAGTTCACCCTAGAATGATATTTCGCTCATTATCTACTCACCCTCATGTTGACTAAGGGCTGGAAGAATTTTCAGAGTCCACCGTCCCTTCTCTGAGTTACAGGGGGTCTCGGCGTAGCAGTGCATTTCAATGCAACGGTTGCAAAGGGACACCGGAGCTCTTCGTAAAAAAACACACACAAAAAAACATCCAAATACCTCCATGATGCTCGTATGTAATGTCCGTCTTGTGCTGAAGCCCCAAATTGCGTAATTGTCCCGAAAAAAATTAAATAAGTCTATATTTTAAGCTTGTTTGTAGCGGAAGCTTCTCGAAGCTCCTCTTCCTGGTCCGTCCAAATCTCGCGTGATTCGCAGTAACCGCACTGACGCCGGCGCAAATCACGCGAGATTTGGACGGACCAGGAAGAGGAGCTTCGAGAAGCTTCCGCTACAAACAAGCTTAAAATATAGACTTATTTAATTTTTTTCGGGACAATTACGCAATTTGGGGCTTCAGCAAAAGACGGACATTACATACGAGCATCATGGAGGTATTTGGATGTTTTTTTGTGTGTGTTTTTTTACGAAGAGCTCCGGTGTCCCTTTGCAACCGTTGCATTGAAATGCACTGCTACGCCGAGACCCCCTGTAACTCAGAGAAGGGACGGTGGACTCTGAGAATTCTTCCAGCCCTTAGTCAACATGAGGGTGAGTAGATAATGAGCGAAATATCATTCTAGGGTGAACTATCCCTTTAAAAGGGTTTTCCATGGAGTTTTTCCTCAGTGGATGTGAGGGTCTAAGGGCAGAAGATGTTGTTATGATGCCATGTAAAGCCCTTTGAGACAAACTGTTGGTAAAAACGGGCTATACAAATAGCATTGCCTTGCCTTGCCTTGCCTTTTAAGGGATAGTTCAACATTTTGGCAAATTGGCCCATTGCTATAATCCCTATAGCCACATAGCAGTTGGTTTGTTACCTTTAATTGTCGGTGCAAGCTATTTTTAGAGTGGCGGAGCAGAGCCGTGAGCAATGGAGTAAAGCTGTGAATTCAGTGAAGCCATGTTTGGAGCAGATTGTGTCTGATTAGGTCATGATGTCAAAGTTGTTGGAATGTGGCTGATGTTTAAGCATCAGAAAATCCACAACTATGAAAGAATAAAACATGTGTCAGTGTTTCTGTGATGGAAGTAGGTCTCAGCTGTAAAGCTCAGGCCGTACATGTAGATCTGACTGTGAAGATGCTCTGACTTCTCTCCTGTGTGATGGTTTGATGCAGTTCAGGTGATTCAGGTTTAGTGTTTCTATCTCCTGCAGAACAGAGACAGACACAGTTCACCAGAGACAGGAAGCATGAATGAAGCCACACACGCACGCACATGCACATGCTCACACAACTGACTCACTCTTTTGCAATTATGTCGACTCAGAACTGAAGCATGTGTGAATGCCATGGCTAAATATGGCTGTGACTGCTGCTGCTCAGTGTGTGTGTGTGTGTGTTATGCATTACTTGAGCTGTTTGTCTTTGAAAACCACTAATAACAAAATTAGTTTAGCTGTTCAGTGAGAGATTCGGTTAGACTTACTACGTCACTACATCAGTGTGACTAAATGAGCTCTCACTAAACGCTACAGTGCAGATTTTGAAGTGGAAAACTTCATATCTATTTATGTATCACCCACTGGAGCTCATTTGGGCCCAATTCCTCTTTCTGGAGACAGATCAAATCAAACATCATCGTGACGTATGTCCATGTGAACCGGTGACGACAGGTTCCAACAGTTGAAGGTGGTTGAGTTCGATCTTTCAGTGAAGTTTGCAAAGAGCCAAAAACTTTCCCAGAAAATATGTTGGTGGTTTTCCAAATGAAACATCATCAACACATTTTTTTTTAAACCACACGTCCACACTCCGTTCACCGTGTGGACATACCACATGTATGAGGAGGTTTCGCTGCTTTACAACATTGTTGGCAGCTGTTCCAGCTGTTCCTGTAAGAACCTGCACTTCTGTTATAAAGCTGCCGAAGCGCTAAAAAGTCACTTAAATGGGAAAAACAAATCGAGGGTGTTGCGGGTGTGCGAGGAAATTCCTCCTGCCAGGACGTCTGGAATTCAAACACTAATGAACTTTAAATACTTCTCCATCTCACAGTCGGGGCAGGTGTGTGGTTGTCTGGAGGGAGGGGGGCTGGTGGAAATGATTACAGGCTCTTGTGAAGTGATGATAAGAGGAAAAGAGAAAATTATATTGGTAACCTGTCATCTTCAAATGTCATCATCATCAGTTTGACCCCAACAATTTGAAACTTCCAGAAAAGAAAATATTGTTCTTGTATATCCATCCTCATGGTGTTGTGAGGAGCTGCTGTCTGCCGTGCTGGACATGAGCAGCACTTAGTAGTCAGGTGCAAATATGACTTGACCCCAAAAAAATTCTAACAAAAGGTTCATTTACATATTTAAACATACAATTTGACAAAACGTGTAATACAAAAAATATTTGTCTTAATGTAAGTGATAAACTTGGGAAGTTTCATGGTGATATCTGTTAGTTAAAAATGTTACCCTATTCACCTCTGGTGTCTCCCCAGGCTTTGGACGCCATCTTGAAAATAACACCTTTCTAGTGGTCAAACTTTGGTAAACTTTTACTATGTTATTAAGGACATCTAATACTATAAAACAGCTGGGAAACCTTTTGTTAGAATTTTTTTAGGGTTAGGTGTTTTTTTTTCATATATGCACCCGCCTATAGGTCTTTCCTGGTGTTCAGGTTTGAATCAGAACAACTGCAGCTTTAGATTTTTGTATTGAAGATCAGCATTAAAGTCCCTTTCACATTGGAGGAGGACGCCTCATAATCAACACTGTGAGCGCACAGTGCAAGTTTTTATGTTTGCTCCTGTCATGAAAGATGAATATCCAAAGTTCTTGTGGGTACTTCAGCTAGATGTTGTTAAATATTTGTATTATTATGCTATTCTTATTTTTCTCATGATAAGGGTCATGTGTTATGCCTATTTTGAGGAACTTATTTATTTTAATACACTTAGCAACTAAGACATGACATTATTTATTACTAACAAATGTTGCTTTATGGATGGATCGATGCCAGTCTAAATGTTGTTGTGTTGTTTTATCAGTGCAATGACTATAAAGTAGCTTAGACAGAGAGGCCTACTGACCAGTCCATGTTAACTGATGAGAGATCAGATTGTGGACTGACACTAGTTAGAGCCAGAGGAGGGATGTTTCCAGGTTCTGTCAGTACTTCCATCTGTCCATCTGGTCCTGGTGGACACACACACAGCTGTGTCCCACTGGGCTGGTCCTTCTGAGAACTTTTTTGATTACTTGTTACTGGAAAAGCGCTGTTCCCTTTACTGATTGAGACACAGCTAATGTCTCACTAACACCTTGAGAAATCAATCAAATTTGGCACAAACATTCAGTTGGACATAAGTAGGGCTGCCCCCGACCAAAGATTTTCTTGGTCGACCAATAGTTGTCATTTAGGGCAATTAATCGACTAATCAACCTTTCATACAGTTCAGTCATAATGATTTTGAAAAGACATGGCTCCAAGCGTTTTGTTTTTTTCCTGCGATCAATCGACCCAGGGCCGGCCCTAGGATTTTGGTGGCCCTAAACAAGATTTTTGTTTGTGGCCCACTCTAAGCGCAAACACTGGTCAACAAATCATTGGTTAAAACTGAATACAGACATGTTTATGCCCTCTGAGGTTTTAGGCCATTTTCTCGACTTTTACATATTTTCTTAAATTTATCTTTTTAAGATACTTGCAGATGTAACAATACTCAAGTGTTTTATGTCTTTTTGAAAATTTTCAAATCCCTTGTGAAAACACACCTTAGGTTATGAGAATGAACTGTTTTGGTGCTTGAAATAGGATATGAATACAGTAATAGACAAGTCTAAAATGAAAATTTGTAAGATTGCATTTTGAGCACAAATGTTGTCATTCTGCCATTCTATCTTCACCAAATGTCTTAAATGTGAGATAAAAGAAGCTGAATATTGACTCCACATTACATATAAAGCTTGTAGCGTGCGTGCAGACCTCAGGATGTTTAAATGACTAGAATGAACCCCAGTAGCCTACCTTTCTGATCATGTGGCCCCCCACCTAACGGCTGTGGCCCTAAACAACCGCATAGAGTGTTTATGCCAGCGGCCGGCCCTGAATCGACCAATTAAATTTTGGTCAACTAATGACTTTTTGGTTGACTAATGCTTGGTCCATTATTTGGGGGCAGCCCTAGACATAAGGATGGACTGATTAGATAGTGGCGGTCCAAGGTCTAACTAACTGCAATTCTGACAACATTTCACAGTTTCTTAATCAACTGTGGAGAAACAGGAAGCTAATGTGTGGAGGAGGCAGACAGCTACAAGCAGCTGATGCTGGTTTGGTGAAGTCAGTGTCGGTGCTGTAAAGATTAGAGGTTGTCGGTGTCTGGGTTACAGCTTTTAAATCACTAGAAGCTGCAGTTGAGTTCATCTTCATCTGTTACTGAGTGTACTGGTGTTGGTAGGTGTATGGACAGAACTAGGCTAGCTGTCTGTACCAGCCAGGATGTGGTTAGTGAAGCTATAGGCCAACCACTGATCACCTCACTGCAGAGTGTATATAGGCTACCTATAGGTCGACATCTGGAACACACCGACGATTGAGGTGTTGCTCTGCTCTGCTGCTCAGACACCGCTGTCGTTTGCACAGAAGAAGCAAGAAAAGGGAAGAATTAACATCGTGTCAGTCGGCGAGGTTCAGGTGCTGCGCTCTGCTGCACACACACACTTCCTGTTTACCCTGACAGATAGAGAGCTTCACTATCCAGATGTGCCGTCTGCATAAAAAAGTTCAGAAAATCATTTGAAAAAGGAGTTGGTAGCGGTTTTTTGCCACTTTGAGAGAAAGAGAGAGAGTTGTCAGCCATGCAGCAGGTTTTAGGAAATAGTTTAACAGTGCAGGTGTCTGGGTGGTTTACTTCACACACACAGGCCACACACATCACCTGTGTGTGGCCCGTGTGTGTGTGTGTCTAACAGACAGCTGTGTAACTCAGTCAGACATTAGTAATACAGTGTGGGAGGTGTGTATCAGCCTGCAACAGTTGCAGGCAGTGGAAATCTGCATGATTTGACTTATTATTCAAATCATCAACTAATTTAACTTTGTGAATCAAAGTTAACATAAAAATTGTTATTTATGATGATTCATATTCAGCTTGTTGTAATGAACGAGTGTGTTAATGTACTTGAGTGAAGCTACTGTTGTTGCTGTTGTTGCTCAGCCCCAGTTACTTCTTCATATTGTGCTGTGGTGACGTCTGAGGTGGTTTGTTGCACCTCTGTCTTACAAAACTCACTTACGAAACATTTCCTCACAAATGAAAAAAGATAAGCGGCAAAAATGAAGACAACACAAAGTGCAGTTCCTCTACTGACCACTAGAGTGTGGCTCCAGCAGGAAGCCAGTCCCTTCAGGCCTTTTCACATAGGATGCCATGTTTGGTGATGGAAACGGCATCAGGAAGTGTTTCTTTCCCCCTATGCCTGTTTGATGCCCTGTGTATCTGACAAATAAGCAGAAGAAAATCCCATCATTAGTTCTTCTAAGAGGGAGACGAGTAGCAGCAAACACAAAGAGAGGGAGGGAGTGGGTTCACGAAACCACAGGGCAAGACAGGAGTGTCCAGGAGCGAAGGTTTCATGATTCTTGCTGAAGATTGATTTGATTTGATTTGATTTTTTTATTTTGGTCAATCAATAGCAACAGTACAAAGCCACATAAAAAAAACGACTTAACCGAAAAGGTATAGGCTGAAGAAGCCTATCAGGAAACTGAGGGAGTCCATCCTATTGGACGCACCAAAGTGTCGTCACAGTGCTGTGCCCAAGTTCAGTCTGGCTCATCGACTCTATAACACACTTTACATGACAAAGGACTTAAGTTATATAAAGTCCAGGGTGTGGTCTCTTTGAGTGACAAGTGGTCGAGACGACACTTGCCACAAATTTTGCTTGTCCATTTTTGCAATTACACCCCATCCTGACATAGCGACAAGACAGTGATGCGAGCAAGCTCTCTCTCTATCTGAATGGCATTTTGCGCTGGTGTCCCGCCCTTAAACGCTTCTTATCGGTTGAAAAGTACACCCTGCTTCCTGTTGACAAGCTAGTTAGCAGAGAGAGGAGAAAAACCGACTGGCAAGCATGGACGAGGAGAAATACATTTTACTAGTTCAGTCCAAGATGTCAAAAACAGGAAATGTCAGGGCCCTCATTTATCAACCGTGCGTACGCACAAATGTGTGCGTAATGAGTGCGTAAGAACATTCCCACGCAAAGTATGGAATTTATCAACTTGTAGGCTACTTGTGCTTAGGATCGTGCGTAAATTTAAGCACAACTCTGACCATGCGTACACACAAAATATAGTGGTAGAACAGTGAAACTACAAATAGAACCCAGTGGAGGAGTCACAGTGTTCAGCAACTTCACACATGTTCCCTGTTTCCTAATTTAAAAAAAATCTCAATTAGTAATTTAGCAGACATTTTGAATGATTGGTGTGACAAGCTATAAAAGTATGCAGGTAGATTTGTGTCGTTATTATTCAATCAAAAAATATATTTTCAATTTGCCATGATTTTGGTGTGGGGGAAAAAATCCATTCACGCATTATTAAAGGGATTGTTGCTACCATATATGGTCAATTGGAGGCGTTTCTAAATGCAAATGACCCTAACCCTGGTAGTAAGGAACAGGTGGGATTTATCATCACTGATTACTTACTAGTGTGCGTACGACCGGTGTCCGCACGTTTGATAAATACGGATTTTTTTGTACTTACACACATTCTAAATTTCATTCCTACGACAGAATTTAGAACCTTTTCTACGCACCGTTGATAAATGAGGGCCCAGGAATCTAAAAATAGCACCAGTTTGTTTACGTCACATATCAGGACACCTTCACGTGAGATTTCGTCACTGTTTCGCTCGCTGGCTGTTTGTCAGGATGTGGTGTTAGTTGGGAGTTAGGGCCTCTATCTATTTTGTCATTAGTTCCAAAGAATGTTGTTGATTCTTTATACTGAGGTGATTATTTCATCTTTCATATTGTAACTTTTCATTGGATGGAACCAACCTGTCTGTCTCTCTGTCTCTTCCCAGCTGCCAAGCGTCCCTCCTCAGTCTCGTCCCTGAGTGGGATTGTGGGAAGGATGATGTCGTCCGGGGACCGAGGAGCTTCGTCCTCCTCCTGCACCTCCGTCAACACCGTCTGCTCGGACGGCGAGCGCCCCGCCTCCCTGTCCCTCTCCTCCTCCGCCTCCTCGGTCTCTCTGCAGGACGCCTCCCACTCCTCCTCTTCCTCCTCCTCCTCCTCCTCACTGCCGTACGGCGCCGTGCCGACCTACAACGCCTCCTCTTCCTCCTCGTCGTCCTCCACGCCCAAAAGGAACGGCTCGGACATCAGCCTGGACCTCACTCCCCTCGTCACGCCACATGGAGGAGGAGGAGCCCCCGCAGCGGGAGTCTGTGTCGCCAGGGCGATAGGTGGAGGTGGACATGCAGCCGGCGTGGTGGCGGTGGCGGCGCCGGCCAGGCCCAGGCAGCTGTCACGGCTGGAGAGAGTTATGATGGAGATCGTTGAGACGGAGCAAGCCTACGTCAGAGATCTGAAGAGCATCGTGGAGGTGAGAGCTGCTGAGCCTCATCTCAGAGTTAACTTGTCACATTGTGCTGATTTCTTTGCTTTGAAACAACAAACCGCCATGTTCAAACCTGAAACAGAATCTTTATTTTGCACCCCCTGATTGTTTCCTGGAACGTTTCCATTTTGTGATCAAATACATATCGGTCGTTTTCATGTTAATAGAGGCAGTGATGCAGTTATTCAGTGTCCAGCAAAGCATTGTTGTACCAGAACTGTATCTGCCCCAACGCCACTAATACATACATAATACATACATACGCCACTATTAGGGCCACTGTGAAAAAACAAGTTAGTTCTGACTTTTTCAGAGTCGGAATTCTGAGATTAAAGTCAGAATTGTGAGTTTAAAGCAGAAGTAAGCGCAATATTTGTGTTAATATAAGTCTTAAATAGTTCTATCTTCCGACAGCAATCACTTCTATAGAGTGTTTGGTCTGAAACACGGGTCTGTCAGTCACTCTGCTCTGCTGTAAGCCGAGGAGAAAACTTTTCTTGTATCCTACAACCTTTATCCAATGAGGAGAGAGAACGGCATAAAGGGGCAGTCCTCTCTGTGTGTGCAGCCAAGGGATGCGCGTGAATGTGGTGACGTAGGGACGAGGGCGAGGACTGCTAACTCCATCTGCTGACAGGAAGTTAGACAAAACCACTGGATCGCTTACTTCTGCTTTAAAGTCAGAATTATGAGATTAAAGTCAGAATTCACTTTTTTTTCACAGTGACCCTAATCCTCTTCTGTATATGCAAAGCAACAACAACAACAACAACAACAATAATAGCCAACTACAGTTAAGTAACAGAGTTAAATGATAAAGAGACAAACTGTTCCACCTAAATGAGCAGGTACAAGTGACATTTCAACAGAGCAGTTGAACCTTTCTGGTCTGCCCCTCTGCTGTTGGCCTCAGTACGTCAGCAGACCTCAGCTCTGTGGTCACGTGTGCTGCTCTAGTTGTTACCACACCGTGTGTGGTTGGTCGTCCTCGTTACTGCAGCGGTGACAGTGTATTTACAGTGCTGCTGCTCATTAAAGTAACTGTAGTAAACAAACAGAAACAGAGGCTCAGTGGAGAGGCCACAGTACAGAGCACCGTGTGTGTGTGTGTGTGTGTGTGTGTGTGTGTGTGTGTGTGTGTGTGTGTGTGTGTGTGTGTGTGTGTGTGTGTGTGTGTGTGTGTGTGTGTGTGTGTGTGTGTGTGTGTGTGTTAGCGTTTGGGAGGAGCTGGCTGTAGCCTAGATTTACTGGCCAGGTGTGAATGCCTTCAGGCCAGTTCACTTGCAGCAGGCCTCCACACACACACACACACACACACACACACACACACACACACACACACACACACACACACACACACACACACACACACACACAGTAGTAGTAGTGCTTGAGAGTAACAGCTGTGGTTGAGGTTGTACAGGATAATGTATGATGACCGACCGTCGTCTACTGAATATTCATCTTCTCTTCCAAACAGGCTATAACTGACATATTTCGTGACTTTTGTCAAAATTTCACCTGCAAAAAACTGAATTGAATTCAAGTGTTTATTTTGAGTACATATGCAACACAAATGTATAGGATAAAACAAAGGAAGTACCACAAAGACATGGCAGACTAACAAAAAATGCACGATAAAACATAACTTATTTACTCCCACCACTTCTCCATAAATTACATAAATTAAAACATAATAGAAACAATCTGCTTCCTCTCAATAACGGTCTATGTGTCATTAGAAGTGTAAACATATTATATAGATATGCATGTGAAGAGTTCATTTGCAAAAGCAGATAAGTGCCATTTTGAAAAAAATTGACTGAGGCTTTGTAATTATTCTTTGCATAGTGTTGTTTTCAATAAAACTTTATTTTTTTGAGATATGTCTGTTTTGTTACATCTCAAAGTCACTCAACTTTGGTTTGACTGATATCACCTTATGTAAATAAAAAAAAAAAAAATGAAGATTCTAGAATTTTTTTATTAATTATTTTTTATCTGCTTTTGCAAATGAACTCTTCATGTGTTCTTCAGAATAGCTACATATAACCAGTAACCCCTTCTTAATTTCTATATTTCATAAGAATTAAATCTTTGTATTTCTTTTTAAACTGTTTTAAACTTGAACATTGCTTTATTTCCACCTCAGATCTGTTCCATAGAATGAATTAGAAAATGAAACTCAAATTTTTATCTAACTTTATTTTGATGAGGCAGGTAAAGGGAGAACAAACAATTAACAAAACAAACACTCTAGAACAAAACGTGCAACTACTTTTCAATGAGTGCTGTACTACTGTTATTGTTCCTGTTGCACCATGGGAAATCAGCATCAGTATACCCGGGCCGGGGAATGTGTCAGGCACACGTTCAAACCTCTTTGAGGGAGAAAAACTGAACTTTTTAAAGAGAGTTTTGAATGAAAAAATTGAGAGTTTTTGACAGAATTCGCTGACTCGGTCGTTTGATTGTGAATGTGATTCATCCATCACTGGTCCAGGTGCAGCAGGAGTCAGCCAGGCTGTGTGTGTGTGTGTGTGTGTGTGTGTGTGTGCGCGCATTGCCTCCATCTGTCCAATTGGAGTGTGAAATATCCTTTTGAAGTAAAAGAGAAAATTTACTGCTGCTTTCATCCTGTGCCACGACACACACACACACACACACACTGGGGGCCGGGCTGTCATCAGCTTTATCAGCTGTCTGTCAGTTTCTTCTCTCTGACCTTCAGCGGAGGATGAACCTCCAGCCTCTTCTCTCACCACCACATCTTTCTTCGTCTCTGGCTGGTAAATCCCTCCTGAGTCTGTTTTCATCTGGAGGTCACTTTCTAAACCGCACAGGGCTCATGTTTGCATGCAGTCGTCACTGCGGCCGGTTTATCAGAGAGTCATTAGCTCATTCTCTTTCAAAAACCTGTTTACAATTTTCCCTCATCCCCTAAAAAAATACTGTAGGATGAAAAATAAACGTGTCACCAGGGAGAAATTCCTCCAATGCAAACAAGACAGATGAGAAGACATGACTGAATTACAAACAAAACATGAGAAAATTACTGCAAATGTTTGATTTTATTTCCAAGGGTTTGGAAACAGCCTCGTGGCCCCCTGATGGTTTTTATGGAGAGATGGCTCTGAGCCTCTCTTCTGATTGGTTGACTGTTTTATGAGTGAGCCAGTGCAAATACGGCAGATATTAGGTAGCAAATGCAGAAACCAAATCCTCCTGAGTTTTGGTTAGTGGGTACAGGTGGGCGGAGCTTTGGGGCGTGGCCAAGAGCAGTGACTGCTTTGTTGTGACATCACAATAGCATCATATCATAGCAGTAGGTTTGTTACCTTTAATTGTCGGTGCAAGCTGCTTTTAGAACGGCAGAGCAGAGCCGCGAGCTGCTCAGAGCTACGCTACGGAGGCTCATGGGATTTCTTGGTTTCCCTCATCAAACTAATCAAATACACAATCCAACAACTCCACAACGCTTTGGTGGACAAGTTGTGACCTGCACATTCACCACGCTATGAGATAATAACACAACGTTACCACACAGAGTTGTTTTAGAGGTACATTCATGTAAAGCTGCTGATGCGCATTGCCTTCAGGGACAGTTTTTCATCAAGCAGTCTCTGTATTTACCTCGAAAACAACTTGGTCTCGCAACGTTCCATTATTATCTCATAGCGTGGTGAATGTGCAGGTCACAACTTATTGTTGTAGTTGGATTGTGTATTTGATGAGTTTGATGAGTGAAACCAAGAAATCCCACGAGCCTCCGTAGCGTAGCTCTGAGCAGCTCACGGCTCTGCTCCGCCGTTCTAAAAACAGCTTGCACCGACAGTTAAAGGTAACGAACCTACTGCTATGACTATAGGCGGCAATGGGGCCAATTTGCCAAAATGTTGAACTATCCCTTTAAGAAAAATTAAATCCTGTCCATATTTGACAGTGTCTTATTCTGACAGTTGCATAATGTTAGCGAATCAAACTGGAAACTTCACAAACAGAACGGGCAAGTTGCATCCAAAAGTCTGAGACCACAGACTTCTGGAACCAACCGTATGTTTCCAGTACTGATGCACTGAGACTCTGCTGCAACACCAGCGGACACGGGCTCACTTCTGTGTTGCATTGTGGGAAAACATCAACAGTCAAAAACGTAGTGATTTTCGGTTGTCACATTTTTTACTCAAGTCATTTTTTTTTTTTTTTTTTTTACAGGCGAGAGAGTCAAAGCAACAATCCCAGAATTCCTTTGTCCTGATGTAAAGGAGGTTTGTTAGATGATAAGTGTGGTTGTGTGTGTGTGTGTGTGTGTGTGTGTGTGTGTGTGTGTGTGTGTGTGTGTATGTGTGTGTGTTGGTATTGGAGGTTTTGCTGAAGTCTGGTTTTGATTGAGGCTACATGATGTCACGCTCGCTGGGAATCTGAACCAACTACCATAATAGGTCTGTGTGCACGCGTGTTTGTGTGTGTTTGTGTGTGTGTGTGTGTGCGTGAGTAATGATAACAATGCAGACGCACAGAAAGAGGAAAAGAAGGGAGGGAGAGGGAGAGTACAGCTCTCCGTCAATGATCGACTCATAAACTCATTTTTCTACAAACTTTTTGAGAAACTTTTTGTCTCATAAAAGTGAAACTGTGCTGCCAGCGCTCTGAGATCACTGCACCTGGTTCATTCCTTTATCAATCACATCTGTCTCTCTCCAGATGTTTCTGGGAAACTGCTGAAATAAGCAAAACTAAATTAAGAGTAAGTGAAATAATTTCATTTGATTGGGCACTCTTTTTTTGTGTAGATTTCTAAGAGAGTAAAAACTCAGTTGTGCGGTAGACGAAAGAAAGACGTTGGGTTCACCGGGGATCCTGCTGTTGACCTGCAGCCAAGTGGGACAGGAAGCTGAGGAGGGAGGAGGAGGAGGGAGAGGGTGGGGGGTAAAAAGATGGTGGAGAGAGAGAAAGAAAGGGAGCAAGAGAGGTAAGAAGGAGAGAATGAAGAGAGAGCTGGAAAGACAAAAGAGAGAGGGACAAGAAGAAGTGAGAGAGAATCACACACGCAAAGGGAAAATGAGAACAAGCCAGAGGAATGTGAAGGAAAAGACAGAGGAGGAGGTGAATTTGGGGTTGCAGAGAGGATTTGGGGAACGGGGTTGAGGGGGGTAGGGGGGTTCGAGGAGGAGGAAGGAAGCAGGAGTGAACAAAGGAGCACAGGACAGAGAGAGAGGGAGACTTCAGACTGTCTTCCTACAGTCGCAGGGTGTTTTACTACTGTGTTCACACACCGAGCTGCTGATCTAGAACCAGCTGCTGAACGGGTCTGTGATCACGCAGCGTAACATGAAGACAATACATCAGAATCAGATCAACAGACCAACATTTGCAGATGATGTCGTCCTGTCGGCTCCTTCCAGCCGGGACCTTCAGCAGAAACTGCGGCCGTTTGCAGAGTGTGAAGCAGCTGGAGTGAGAATCAGCATCTCCAAGTCCGAGGCCGCGGTTCTCGACCTGCCCCCCTCCAGGTCAGAGGAGAGCTCCTGCCTCATGTGGAAGAGGTTAAGGCCCAGTCTCATTTCTCCTCCCTTAAAGGGCTAGTTCACCCAAAATTGAAGTTGGACTCATGATCTCCTCCCCCTCATGTGGACTAAGGGCTGGGAGAAGTTTCAGAGTCCTCCGTGGCTTCTCTGAGTTACAGGGGGTCTCGGCGTAGCAGTGCATGTCCATATAACGGTTGCAAATGGATACCAACTGTCTTCGTAACAAAAAGACACACCAAAAAACATCCAAATACCTCCATGCTGCTCGTATGTAATGTCCGTCTTGTATTGAAGCCCCGAAATGAGAAATTGTTCCGAAAAAAATTAAATAAGTCTATGTTTCAAGTTTGTTTGTAGCGGAAGCTCCTCTTCCTGGTTTGTCCAATTTGGACGGAGCATACGAGCAGCATGGAGGTCAAATTTGGACGAACCAGGGTCTGTCCAGCATGGAGGTATTTGGATGTTTTTCGGTGTGTCTTTTTGTTACAAAGACAGTTGGTATCCATTTGCAACCGTTATATGGACATGCACTGCTACACTGAGACCCCCTGTAACTCAGAGAAGCCACAGATAACTTGAGGGTGAGTAGATAATGAGTGAAATTTGAATTTTGCTTGAACTATCTCTTTAACACTAGCACTTGGTTTGGAGTGGTCTCCAAAGGGAGATTCCCCTTGATGATGAAGTGAGAAGTGTTAGAATTAGAGATCTTACCCTAAGATCTTGATCGTTTGATGAAACAATGAAGAACAAATGCAGAAAACAGAAGACGCCTTTGCTGCTTTTCATCTTGCACTAAGTCTTTAAGGGGTGGTTTTAAGGGTTGAAAAACACTTCCCCTTGTTCTTGAAAAGAACTGGGACACTCTACTCTTCTATGAGAAGTACCATAGGGCCAAAATTGAGTGGAAGTGATTAAAATGGGACATAAGTATGTTCACGAGTGAGGGAAGGATGGAGCGTGAGATTGACAGGTGTATCGGTCCGTCGTGGTGAAGAAGGAGCTCACCCTAAGGTGAAACTCTCGATTTACCGGCCCATCTAGGTTCCTATACCCTCACCTATGGTCGAGAGAAGCCAGCTGAGGTGGCTCGGGCGTCTGTATCGGATGCAGCTTCTCTGGATTCTGTCAGGTCCTCACTTGCTGCTTTCATCATCTTATTAAAAAAAAGCACAAAAACATTTACAATTGTATGTCATTTCATGGTACAACAGCTATTCATGCAGCTGAAGCATGCCTATGATTTGCTGTTCTACCTGGTAACAGGGGTAAAATGATATTGTTTATTATATTTTCCTTTCTCATTTCAAGGATAATAAAAGCTGTAATAAAATCATAATAGAGAGCGTATGATCTTATATGCTCCAATCAGAACAGATGTGACTCGCAGCGATTGGCCGAGAAGTATAATGTGACCAGTGCCAGAAAAGCTGTGCAGGTTGAAACAAACAGATACTCTTCACTGATTTAGACCTGGATCCAGACCATGGTCCCCCTCTTACTGACCTCTGCTCCTCTATTCATTTTCTCACGCTACATTTTTTTTGCATGATCTCTTCTTTTCTTGCTCCTCTCCTCCGTCTATCTCTTCCTCATTCCTCCTGTCTTCATCTTCCTCTTGAGCTCTATCATTTTTCACTCATCTCTCTCTGGCTGTTTCTTCACTCTGTTACCCTCTCTCCCTCCATGCCCTCGAGTGTATGTGTGTGTGTGTGTGTGTGTGTATTTCCTGTTGCCTTTAAAAGGTGATGAATGTGGCCAAGGCCTCTCATTATGCGCCCCATCACACATGCACACACCCCTCCCTCCATTCAGAGCATTTTTCATTGCATATCTCTGGCCTGTCAGAACGCTGTGTCATAGCATGTAGAGCAAAACAAAACAGCAGTTGCCAATGGGGATGTATCATGCGAAAACAGATACTAGATCACATTTATTTATGTTAACTCTCCTCGTGGGAACTTGGTCTATTTCCATAAAATAACCAAAAGAAATGGATAAAACCCTCGATGATGCCACCCACAGGTCTCTGAAGAGCAGTGTTGAAGCTGCTGTGCCTCTGCTGCCTTGGCAGTGTCTGACTAGTAGGTTCGTTACCTTTAATTGTCGGTGCAAGCTATTTTTAGATCGGCGGAGCAGAGCCGCGAGCTGCTCAGAGCTACGCTACGGAGGCTCATGGAAGTTCTTGGTTTCTCTCATCTAACTCCAATGGGCCAATTTGAACTATCCCTTTAAATGAACGTAAGCCATTCTTTAGCTTGGCTACTTAGCTTAAAGGTACCATCCCGGGCGGCTCATTTTGTGGCAAAAATATAAAAATCTGAGTATATCGGTTAAGTATTAGACAGTAATTGATGCTATTAGTGGTTTGACATATCAATGACGAAATTTGGTCATCTGTGTAAGGAGTAGGGACTAAAATGTGGCCGACCAATCAAATTAGTCTCAGACAACTTTGGTTGGATGGCCCGTCTGTCAGTCAACGTGCACGCTGTTCTGCGCTTGGCTCTAGTATGCAAGCACTTTGATTGTAGCTACACTTTTTCACAGTACATCACAGCCAGCCAGCCAGCAGCTAGAAAGCTAGAAATTCGTCATGGCACAGCTAAAGGACCAGCCGGATATCCGACCTCCAACTGCACCTCCTAGTCAACCACCACCCAAAAACCTAACACTTTTATTGAAAGTATGAAAGACCGTCAGAAGTGGCTCGTTTTCTCCCTTGGGATTGCTGAGGTCGCCGGGCAGATCAGCTCAGTGGAGTGGCTGCTGCTGCTGCTGTGACAGCTGCCATGGTCCCTGTACTGGGGGCTCACACAGACTCTGCACTTCTCCCAAACAACGGAGCAAATTTCCTAACAAAGGTTAAGGTTATAAACTGACCACAGACTCTGGATTAAACTGTGACGTGTTAACAGT
Source organism: Trachurus trachurus (assembly GCF_905171665.1). Classification (NCBI taxonomy): domain Eukaryota; kingdom Metazoa; phylum Chordata; class Actinopteri; order Carangiformes; family Carangidae; genus Trachurus; species Trachurus trachurus. The sequence goes on from NC_139892.1 coordinate 37,007,841, forward strand.
GCCAAAGCCAGACTTAAAACAGCTTTTAGCAGCTTTATTGGCTGTCGGTTGCCACAATGCTAATGCTAATGTTAGCCCGTCTATGAGGTTTTGCATTATACGTTAGCATTAAGCTAGCGGGCTTTATGCTTAGTTGTAATACTGGCTGTGTTTGTTTTGAACGTTGTTTAAAACTATGTACATCTTTGATGCTTAAATATATATATATTACCGCTTAATACTCCTCTTTTATTTTATGTATGCTGCTATTTTTTATGCAGCTTTACAGTCGGTTGTCGCGGGCTAATTTCTGTTAGCCCGTCTATGAGGTTTTGCATTATACGTTAGCATTAAGCTAGCGGGCTTTATGCTTAGTTGTGATACTGGCTGTGTGTGTTTTGAACGTTGTTTCAAACTATGTGGGTTTGATTGAACATCTTTGAAGCTTAAATATATATATTACCGCTTAATACTCTTCTTTTATTTTATGTATGCTGCTATTTTTTATGCAGCTTTACTGTCGGTTGCCGCGGGCTAATTTCTGTTAGCCCGTCTATGAGGTTTTGCATTATACGTTAGCATTAAGCTAGCGGGCTTTGTGCTTAGTTGTGATACTGGCTGTGTGTGTTTTGAACGTTGTTTAAAACTATGTGGGTTTGATCGAACATCTTTTATGCTTAAATATGGCCTATATATTCCCACTTAATATATTGCTTTACTCCTCTTTTTATTTTATGTAGGTATTTTTACTGTATGGCAGGCTAATCTTGACAAATAAAACCTTGAAGCAAAAAGATTTTGCCTTTTGTTTGAGAACTGACATTTATGTACAATAATTCAGTAGGCTAACAGTTGTAAATGTACCTTTGTACAGTTTATTTTTTAATATTTTACCGTTAAAAAGCAAGCTCAGTGCTGTCTGTCCCATAGAAGAACATGACAGCGGCAGCCTGCTGTAGCCGCTCTGCTTGTGGTGCAATACATACAACAGTCTCCGGCTGCAATGAACACGCGCTGGAGCCGAGCAATGGGGGCGTGGTTTTTGTGATTCCTGATTGGACGGAGGGGCGGGTGTGCGATTCGAAAAAGAAATCGTTAGTCCAGTAAATCCAGCCGCCTGGGATGGTACCTTTAAAGCAGAAGTAAGCGGAATATTTGTGTTAATATAAGTCTTAAATAGTTGTATCTTCCGACAGCAATCACTTCTATAGAGTGTTTGGTCTGAAACACGGGTCTGTCAGTCACTCTGCTCTGCTCTGAGCCGAGGAGAAAACTTTCCTTGTATCCTACAACCTTTATCCAATGAGGAGAGAGAACGGCATAAAGGGGCGGTCCTCTCTGTGTGTGCAGCCAAGGGATGCGCGTGAATGTGGTGACGTAGGGACGAGGGCGGGGACTGCTAACTCCATCGGCTGACAAGAAGTTAGCCAAAACCACCGGATCGCTTACTTCTGCTTTAACTGTGCTTGCATCGATTAGCATTACAAACGAAATACGCTATTCATAACATCTATGCATATCTCTGCAGTGGTCCAGTTGGTCAGGTAATCCCACCCCCCTGGTGTAATCGGTTCTTGGCTCTAGCCTCTTAATAAAAATCAGTCTTTGTTAAGCACACAGTCGAGACTTCCCTCAGGTTTCTATCAATGGAAGCTGCTCCAGGTCTCACACCTTCGTTTTTAGGAGGCATTCGTGAATTTCCACAATAACTTGGTCCACATTAATCCTGGTTGTAAGTCTCTGAATGGTTGTTTTATGAAAACTGTCAGACATTGATCAGTAACATGAAGGAGAATCTCTGTCCAAGCTTCATGCAGCTGCACCTCTGACTGCATGTAAACAGAAGAGGAGCAGATTCTTTTATGTTGGCTGAGGCATGTTGTATCTTTTTATAGTGGATTAGATTAGTCGAATCAAAATCAAATCATGTTTTTTTTAATTTTCTTTTTGGTGACCGTGTAGAGAGAGATGTCATGGATCCCAGTTTGGGAACTTGGACTGGAGCTGGTGAGCTGACCTCAGCCTCTGGTGCTTTCTCACACATTATTCTCTGTTTGGCCAGATCTCTGTTCCTCCTCGGCCCAGTTTCTGTCTGAGTTTGGATATTCAGAGTTTCTCTCTGGCAGCCTGTCAGCCTGCAGGCTTCTGTTTGCTTCACTGTGTTTGGTGGTGTGTTACTAATAAAACTGTGTGGATGTGAATGTGAGGACAGTCTTCTGTAGTCTCTCCACTCCTATCTCATCTGCCTCTCCCCCTCTCTCTCCCCCTCCCCTGGCCCCAGTCTCTCAGCCCTGACTCCTCTCCGCTGTAATCTAATTACCAGCTACCACAGGAAATGACATCATCTGGGCTCTGACAGGATTGTATGATGGTTTTCAGTTCGGTGAAGTTTCCATTACAACATGACTGACTCTACATACAGTAAACAGTGTATGTGTGCAACAGGTCCTCCGATTATCTTTAACCCTTTCACACACAATGAAAGATAAAAAATGCAAGTACAAGGCGTACAATACAATAATATAAATGCATGGAAATAAATATGGTCAAATGCTGATGTTGCGACCAACCAGAATGAGCAAGGAACCCCCTACTTTAAATATGTATAAAATTGTGTTTTATATTAAACTAGGCCTAGTAGCCAAACATTGGATTCAATACTCAGCTATTCATTTAATACACAGGTTCGTATATTCATGGTCGTGCACTGCCATTTATAAAGATGCCTTGTTAACTGATACCAATGGAAATATCAACAATGTCGTTCATTTGAATGATAATCATGCATACAAGCTATTCAAATTGACAAAGCATAAATGTGGAAACAACAAAAAAAAAAGTATAATCACCCAAAGGTTTCATGACCCCCCTGCAGCACCTCTGTGGACCCCCTAGGGGTCACGGACCCCCTGTTGAAGACCTCTGATCTATGGGAAAAAGTGAAGTGTATGTATAAAGGTTAAAAGGCCAACCTCACGGTGATAATGTTCTGCAAAAAATAACCCCCAGAAAAAGGGTTTAGTTTTAGTAAACGTATTTAAAGGTATAATATGTAGGAATTCCCCCCATCTACAGTAGCGGTGCAGTTGCATATCTGAACGTATTCTTGATGTTGCATTCACCTGAAATGGGGCAGATGTCAGACAGACAACAGACGCTGCATGTAACAGGATAAACAAGCGTCTATGTAAACAAGTGGTCCGCCAGCACGAGGCAAAACAATACAGGCCTGACAATATGTTGTCATGGTGATGTGGTATTGTTTTACCGTCTTTCTCTGGTGGAGTAAAATGACATCCGGTTGGTTTGCCGACGGCCGTCTGCCTGACTGCACCTGAATGCAACACCAGTGCCTCCGTCCTTCCTCACACTACACAGTGGTGACAGTTTTAACAGGCCGAGCCCACAGCTCCGCTGAGTTTCCGTGGTTACCTACGGTCACGATGCAACATGGCCGCCTCGGTTCGGTGCGTCGCCCACTTATGTATTTGTAACGACTTGTAACAACTCATTCTAAGGTACGAGAAAGCTTTCATTTGTATTAGGGCTGGGCCAAAAAATCGATTTTTATATTAATCGCGATTTTTTTCTGGCGATTTATTAAAATCGATTCTCATATGAGAATCAATTTTTTTTCGATTTTTTTTTTTATTAATTTTTTTTTTTTTGGGGGGGGGACAACCAATCTTTATTGTATGATCATGTATTCTGTGCCATTACACTCGACAAAGTCAAACCGGCCTGTTGTGTTCGTTTGTTCACAGATATCTATGTGAACAAACGAACACAACAGACAAACTGATGTGATGTGTGTATTGTTTTTGTAAGTATGATTTATGATGTATTGTCGGGTGTTTGGTTCAACCTGCTCTTGTTTAAGGAAAGAAAATCCCAATAATTGAAATATAAAATCGCAATACTTGTTTAATCAGAATCGCAATTTAAATCGAATCGGGAATCGTTAGAGAATCGAATCGACGTAAAAGACCCAGTCCTAATTTGTATGCGGGTGTGATTCCACTTTAGTGAAAAACATATTTATGAAAGACATATACATATTTGATTTTTGCTAATAAAAAGCCAAATAAGTTACACACTGGGGCTTTAAATCACCAACATGAGACAACATACAGGACAGGAGCTGCAGCTGGAGGAGGTGGCATGTTAGCATGATGAGGATGACTATGGTCGGATGTTCCAGCTGTGAAGCATGAATGAAACAGCTGGTAGCACTTAGCTGGTACCAGAGCAGTGTCGGTGCTCCGTTTGAGCCGACTCAGCTTCTCGTAACCCAGGTGCCCGTGCTGTGTGAGCAGTGTGTAAACTAACGCACTGACTAACACACTCCAGGTATTTCAGTGCCAAGGAGCTTGGTTCAAGTCCAACTGTCCTCCGCCACCTGTCACTCACCGTGGGCCGGATGTGTCTGTGAAGATCCCATCATCATCATCAGCTTCACTTTCTCTGCTCCCTCACACTTTCAACTTCCTGGTTTCCTGTCTGTTGTTTGACTTCCTGTCTGTTACGGCGTCTCTGACAACACAGCCGCTTTCCTGTTCACACCAATATCAGTTACCTGAAAGCTTTGGTTTGATGTTGTAGTCTGGTAGGTGACTTTATCAGAGACATGATCGCCTATGTTTAAAGATGTCAAACAACTTTTGACACTGATTTCCTTCCTCCCAGCCAGATATCCAACTGTGTTTATGTGAAACTTACAGTAAGGAGCCGGTTGTGATGGAAATAACAGCATTACTACTACTTTTTTCAGTAATGAGTAAAAATAATTACTGTTCACACCAGCTGCATCTCTGCTGCAGTGTTGCCACCTCCACCTCTGTCTCTCTACATAGAGTTTGCAGGTTACTGGAATGTTGGATTTTATTTTTTATTTCTGACAACATCAACCAGCACTGTGTTTTCAACAGTGTTACATTCCCCTGTAATTTCTAAAGGCATGGAAGCATCAATGGAAATTAAAAAAAAAAGGATAGATCCGAGCCAAAACAGAAGTGAAACAGAGAATCAATCTAAAGCTTTTTTGTCATCAAGATTCCTCCATATTGGATCAACCCAGCACATGAGGCAGTAACTTCTTTCAAAAACTCACTTTTATAGACATGCTTTCCTTTTTATCTTTTTATTGTTTCCGTATGACTCTTTTATTGCTTTTACTGGGTTTGCGTGGGAGTGTGAGTGCATGTGTGTTTCAATATGACATCTGATGCCTCTAGCTGTCCTCATCTATTGCCTTATAACTGCTATTGACTATTATTGCTGTTGATTTATTTGTCCAAGCACTTTGGTATGCATGTTTGTAAATGTGCCATATAAAATAAAGTTATTGTCAAACAACAAATACCTGTGGGAGATGCAATTTTGTGAGATGGTGCAGAACCAACCGACTTAAATTTGAGGGCAGTGTTTTCAGTGACATCAAATAAAGCCTCAATAAAAACACTGAGTGTGGAGAAAGTGTGTTTTCTGTGGCAAAGAGAAAAGTGGGCGGCTAACCTTAGCCTACTCTTTGTCAGGGCAACTGTCAAACTAAAATAAGTCATCCACTATAAACTGTAAAAAATATATATATTTCATCTCTGATGTGTGTTGTGTGTGTCTGCAGGACTATCTCGGCTGCATCATCGACTGCGGAGCTCTGCCGCTGAAGCCGGAGCAGGTCAGCACTCTGTTCTGCAACATAGAGGACATCTACGAGTTCAACAGGTAGGTCACCTGCTCCTCTTCACCCTGTGCTGTTTGTTTAGTCTAAGCTGAGGCACCGTCGCTGTAAAGTCAACCTGCTACGTTCAGCTGGGTTGGAGATAGGCAAAATGAGCCACCAAGACGGCCCTTCATCACTTATATTTGTGTAGGACCAACAATGTAAACATGTTCTAGTTAAATTGTTTCATTCTGCTCAGTGTAAAACTAGACCAAGCTCTGTTTTCAAGTTTTCAATTCCAGGAGATGGTCCTTCGGGGCCGGTTCAGAATCAGAACTGGATTTATTGGCCAAGTATGTTGCATACATACGAAGGAAGGAAGGAATTTTACTGTGTTTTGCATAGCTCTCTGACATTCACATAAAAGACAATCAACAACAACTGAACAATAAGTTAAGGATAATAAGAATAAGAATGTTACAACAAATAGTTATAAGATAAATAAGTAAAGTGGCACATGTAGTGCAAATAGACAATGGTAGTGCCATGAAAATAAATAGTAAGCTGGATAGATACTTGTACAAGCTGTGGATGATATCTACATTGCATGGCTATATATATATGAATTATTGGCTTATTGCAACACAGTTACCAGTCCTCTAATAGGATTTGATGCATGTTCTATGTCAGGGTTGGACTAACTGCCGAGTGTCACCATGTTCAGTCGGTGTCGTCAGTCAATTCTGAGCTCTGATTTGGCGTGAGGGGGGTTTGTTCCCATGAGGAAATCACAGAAAACTCTGTCGATGATGACTCCTGTGAAGAAACACGCAACAGATGGAATAGATATCATGAAATACTCTGACTCTCTACTAATGTTCTCTGTCTCTGTTCAAATGAACGGCGCAAACATGAAAAATGAACCAGTGAGCCTGCACGGTTATAGGGACTGTCAGGGGAGCCTGAGAGAGGGAGAGGGGGTGGTGTGTGTGTGTGTGTTGGTGGGGGGTGGGGGGGTGGGGGGGGTAAGAACCCAACTAAGACAGACACAAGTTTATTGTATTGACCTATGCAAATGTAAATTCAAATGGAAGATTTATCCATGGAAAAGTATGCAAGACCTCATCTCAGCCTTCAGCTACATCAGCCCCCCCCCCCCCCCCCCCCCCCCCCCACACTCCTAACAGAACAGGGGATCAAGTGCTAACAATCCGTAGACTGGAAGTAAAGACCGACATAGCCTCTGTGTCACTAACGTTTTGAAGCTCAGAGCACCACTGTCGCCATCTTGGCAGAGTCTGACCCCGCCCCTTTTACCGTGGGCCAAAAAAGAGGAGGGGCATGTACAGAGCTTAGACTGTAGTGCAGCGTAGTGAGACCAACCAGGCTGTCAACATGTTTATTTCTGTTGCACATTTTACATTGGAGTCCATGACTCACTCTGATGGTCATTAGAGGAACTGCAGCTTCTTCAGTGTTAGCTTCATGTACACCAAGTCCAATTCTTTGTAGATGTACCGACTCTTTGGCAGTAACGCGATTCTGACTCTGATTCTGGTTCTGATGTTTCAGCCCCTCGACGTTGATGCCTGTAACGGCCAGACGTTGTCTCCCCTAGCTGTAGTTCAGTGATCTTTTTCACTTCTTCACGAAACCGCAGCCACTAAGTCCGGCTGTTAGCGGGAGTCGTCTTGCGGGGGGACAGCTCTGCAGGTATTGAAAGGTTCCATTTCATTAGCGATATTTAACCACCGTCCAAACAGCAAAGAAATATGTCTCTGAGCTAAATGTTGACCACATCTCTTCATCTGACAGTGAAAAGCTATCCCACCGCTCATCATACGTAGGATATTTTGGTTAATTTGAGACTGGAAAGTATTTTGTGGGTAACATATCTTGGCTCAGAGTCCGGTAAAGACAGACCGAGAGATAAGCTGGTGCTGGAAACATTCAGATGCAGAGAGGCAGAAAAGGCAACGCCGCCAGTTTGATTCTCATGAGGGGGAATCTACTGATTTTTTTTAAGACTTGCGAGCAGCTGCTGAGCTAATATGAGTGAAACAGATTCTTCAAGACCCAGATCAGGTTTTACAGAGCAGGAATGCTGAGTGATATTCCACCCTGCGTCGCAAAGCCAGAGAGAGACACAGAGAGAGAGAGAGTGTGTGCCTGTTTCTGTGTCATGCTAGTTTGGTGCGTTCACGTGCAGCGGTTTAGCAACCTCCATTCTCCACATCGACAGAGGGCAGACTGCGGTGATATCAGACTCATCTATCTGTGATGGTGAGATGAGGAGATAGAGGACAAGTGTCACTCAGATGGGGGCGTGTTCCAATTCAGGGGGCAGCATTGTTTGAAGGATGTGGTCTACAAAAACCACACTGAATCAATCAATCAATCAATCAATCAATACAACTTTATTGTCCCTGCAGGGAAATTTGTCATTAGGACAACTTTGGACAGTCAAGTGCCGCAAGTAACTGCATTACATAAGTACACAAAACAGATTAAAAAACCAGTACATTTGACATTCTTCGCACAGTTCTCACATACACACAACTCTCCCATTCACTCAGATACATATAAATATGGTAGATAAAAATTAAAAACTCAAATAAAGTGCAGGAGTGTCAGGAGCATTAAAAAGATTAAAAAAAAATATAATAAAAAAAGCACAGTCTCAAGAAAAAGAATGAAAAGTAGGGATAACAACCCAATTAAAATTTAGCGGGTTTGTTTAGAAGGGAAATGGATGTACGTAGGGAGGAAGCTGAGTTTGTGAAGGTTCTGAGACGGTGTGGTCGGTCTGCATCACCATACACAATGACCAGAGGGGTGAGGTGGAGGGGTGGGGGGTAATGTTGTAGCCAAGACCAGCTAACCTGAGACCAAGTTAAGACCGAGACCAAACCAATGCGAGACCATTTTCAAGACCATTACTGTATTTAGTACAAGGGCCCAGTCCACCCTGCATAGTTAGTAGCTAGTAGCCATATCATGTCAGTCATAAGTGACAAATACAAACCATCTGCAAATGACCCATACTTAAAGCAGAAGTAAGCGATATTTTTGTGTTAATATAAGTCTTAAATAGTTCTATCTTCCGACAGCAATCACTTACATAGAGTGTTTGGTCTGAAACACGGGTCTGTCAGTCACTCTGCTCTGCTCTGAGCCCAGGAGAAAACATTTCTTGTATCCTACAAGTTTTATCCAATGAGGAGAGAGAACGGCATAAAGGGGCGGTCCTCTCTGTGTGTGCAGCCAAGGGATGTGCGTGAATGTGGTGACGTAGGGACGAGGACCAATAGATCCATGACGAGGGCGGGGGCTGCTAACTCCATCTGCTGACAGGAAGTTATGGTGCGTTCAAGGCAACTCGTGTTTTTCCGACCTGTGAAGTTGTACCAGTTCGATCTGGTACGAGTTCACGGGTCAGAAGTTACGAGTGGCCGTTATAGTGACTTTCACCGGTAAAACAGGTCGGAAAAACACGAGTGGGTTGCCTGGAACGCTACAAAGTCGTAAGTCGTGACTTGAAGCTGTAATTTACGGTTTCAAAAGCCTGCCTGGAACGCAGCATTAGCCAAAACGACCGGATCGCTTACTTCTGCTTTAATACATAAAAACAGAAGACACATACTTTATACATACACATACAAACAAAACATCCAAGACAAACACCAAACACAAACATTACCAGCTCCTACATTGAATCATGACACAACATTTACTATGTACAGTATCCTGTCACACAAGGATGCCATGACGCAATTTACAGATTTACACTAATGGTCAAAATTATGATCCAAATAATTTCATTTTAAAACTAACCATGTTTATTTGTTGTGTAACATAATTCGGAAGGACATTCCACTCCTTCATAGCTCTATATAATACTTGACATGGTCAGCTTTGAGAGATGTAAGAGAAGCTCGGCACTGGGACACTGGTGTTTCTGAGCAGCGCTGTGATGCCAGAAAAAACTGTCTGGTGTGTGTGAACAGCTTTGTGTTTATCCGGCTGCCGCCACATCGACCAACAGTGACTCAACTAATCATTTGGCCTCGATCCAAGAGAACGGGTGATGTGTCTCTGAGCAACATCTGCTCATTCACACGGCCGCTCATGTTTAGGTCATAACTCTGGAGCCGTGACAGGTAGAGGGTTAGATTCCCATGGATTCCACATTATAATCCCTCAGTACCAGCTCTGTCCCAAGTCCCAACACACTCTTCAACAGTGTTTCAAAAACCTGAATATACAATTTATATCCTCTTTTATTTGCAGGAAACTTAAAGGGATAGTTCAACATTTTTGGCAAATTGGCCCATTGCCATAATCGCTATAGTCATAGCAGTAGGTTCGTTACCTTTATTTGTCGGTGCAATTTTAGAACTGCTGAGTGCAGCCGCGAGCTTTTCAGAGCTACGCTACGGAGGCTAATGGGATTTCTTGCTTTCAAATACACAATCCAACAACTCCAAAACGCTCTGGTGGACAAGTTGTGACCTGCACATTCACCACACTATGAGATAATAACAGAACAGAGTTGTTTAGAGGTAAATACAAACTGTCCCTGAAGGCAACGCGCATCAGCGGTTTTGCATGAATTTCCCTCTAAAACAACTCTGTCTCGTAACATTACGTTATTATCTCATAGTGTGGTGAATGTGCAGGTCACAACTTGTCCACCAGAGCGTTGTGGAGTTGTTGGATTGTGTATTTGATGAGTTTGATGAGGGAAACCAAGAAATCCCATAATGAGCCTCCGTAGCGTAGCTCTGAGCAGCTCGCGGCTCTGCTCCGCCGTTCTAAAAATAGCTTGCACCGACAAATAAAGGTAACAAACCTGCTGCTATGACTATAGGGATTATATGGCCAATTTGCCAAAATGTTGAACTATCCCTTTAAGCTGCAATGGGTCGAAGGAGAAAGGAACACGAGCACACACACCTAATCAAGCAATCAAATATTTATCAATACTGTCGAACTTCACACAGCAGATATTCAAGAAAAAGTGAGAGCTGTGTGTGTGTGTGTGTGTGTGTGTGGTGGGATGGGAGTGGGGGCAGGGTAGGGGGTGAGTTGCTTTGAGCCTGGGAAGGAAGCTGTTAAAATATGTCACAGACACACACACACGCGCACACGCTCACACACACACACACTCACACACAACCCTCCACCACCCCACCCTGCTGAGTCCTGTTTTCACACTTCACTTTCTTTGTGTCTGTTCCAACACACACATACACGAACGCACACACACACACACACATACACGCATACACACAAGCGTGCACACTCAGGCAGAGGAACACACTCAAACAGTAACAGTCACCAACACAAAAGCACAAATGTGTGAGTCCAAACGCACACAGTTTTCATTCCATCCAGGCTTCCTGTCCCTGGTTCTCATGGGAAATATCCTATGAGAGGGAGCGAGGGAGGCGGAGAGGGAGGGAGGAGGGAGGAGAGACGGAGGGGTGGGGGGCGGGGGGGGCGGGGGTGGGGCCTGCATCTCCATGTCCCTCTCTGCGCTTAATTAGATTTATACGTTTAATGAAGTCAATTAGTTAATAATGAGGTAACGAAAGCTCCAAGAGCAAGAAATCCCCTCAAACCTCACTCACTCACTCACCCAACCAACCCCTCCTTCCCTTCCATCGCTCAGGGTCGCGCAGAGTTTGTCAAAAACATCTGACCTGGTTTCTCTCTCTCTCTCTCTTTCTTTGTTCAAGAAAGGAGAGAAAATAGGAGAACACACACACACACACACAGAGAGAGAGAGAGAACCAGATGGGCAGACATAACAAGTCCAGAGTGGCTACATCATCCAGCATAGTTCAAACATGACACCATGGCCGGGACAGTGAGGGGTGAAACTTGGTTGTGATTGGCCAGTGAGTTCAGTCCATGAACATACACACTCTTAACACACACACACACACACACACACACACACACACACACACACACACACACACACACACACACACACACACACACACACACACACACACACATAGGACTCCAGGTACAAAGAGGCGGCCAGTAAAAGCCCATATGGATGGAAGTCAGCTGTGGCAGCTCCAAGGCCACATGCTTCTGGGGGGTTAGTTCCTGAGGAGACTCCCTGTAGCTGTAGCTGTCTCAAACTCACACTAGAGGTCTTCACGGGTCTATGAAAACCCGATCCGACCCGAGACCCGTGCGGGTCCGGGTCTTTGTTTTAACGACGTCACTCAGGTCGGGGTCTATCGGTCGGTGTGCAATAGCTGGAGTGGAACCCAGATGACCAGTGATGAAAATAATCCTAATAAAAATTGCACAATTATGTTAATATTTTGCCCCCTTTTCTACCGTGGACAAACCCTGTTGGGGACATTATACGCCATCACACGAAAAGTTGAGACTCGCGCTGACGAGCTGCTTAGTGGTGGTGAAAAGTCAATGCGACTACACGGCGTGTAACGGTACTTTTCGAACTCTTGAGCGCACTTGAGTATAGGCCGCACCAGCTAAATTTTTGAAGAAAATACATTTTGTACATATATATAGGCCACACTTGAATATAAGCTGCAGGTTTTCATGTTGTAACATGAGACATTTACACAGAAAGACAGTAGGGAACTGTGTAAGTCCGCTCGCTTTGGTTACGCTCCTCTCCTCCATGTGCATTTGTTTACACCGAAAGCTTAGTGCTAGCTTGGCTATTTTAGGCTATTTGGTTTATACTGTCAGCTAGTTTCTCCTTAGTTTGCGCCACAGTTTCAGCTGTGTTAATTCAGTCAGGCTGAGTTTCCATTACGCGTGCCAACAGCCTTTGATCTGACGTCAGATGTGACGGGACACTCTATATAGATATAAATTCACGTGTTGATTCAATTACATTAAATTGTGTTTGTTTCACTGCACCAAGCTGAATCTGTGACACCTCCCTCTGCTGGGCTGCCACACCCATCTCAGCACACCGCGGCCTAACAAACTGACCATGCGCCGTGCGCTGGTCGAAACTTGCACTGCGCCACCCTGCACAGCGCCACGAAACTAGGGCGCTACATGTTAGTGAATGAGTGGAGCAGATGCAGGATACAGATTACGCGTGCGCCCACACACACTCACACACACAAACAAACACACACTCACACACACACACACACTCTGCTCATTCATGTACAGTGAAGTCAGTCAGATAACCGGATTCCTGGGAATTTTTACAACATCATCATCAGCTGTTTCCCATGAAGCCGCTGAGTCAGACTGATGAGCTGTGATCAGTGACGTCAGACACTGATGTATTGATTAGTGTTTCACTCTTGCCTGATCTCTCTTTGTTTTTGCTTTGTTCAGTTATTGTATTCTTTATTTGTTTGATGCGTGTGCTCACATTTCTCCTTCACTGATTGATGCTGATCTGAGGTCATGGACAACATGATGTGATAATAAACAGGTTTGTCCTACTCTCCTTGTGAGGACCCTCAGTAACAGAGAACATTCCTCATCCTCTTGGCCCAACCTGAACCTGAACCATGTTTCTGACCTTCACTCTGAAACCATGTCTGAACCCTCAGACAGCACTTTGAAGAAGTGACAGCCAGCCACAACGTTCTCACATCCTCACACACATTCCTCCTGTGGATGTGTTCCTTTAGTTCTTTTGTTCTTTTCTTGTGTAATCAGATTAGTATTTGACATTAGGGTTTAATGAATGGATGAATGAATGAATAAAAACCCCAGAGACCAGGATGTCACATCCAAAGAACAGGTTTATATTTGGAGACCAGATTCGCATCCAGTGATTAGGTTGACATCCAGAAACCAAGTTGACATCTAGAAACCAGGTTGACATCCAGAGACCGGTTCACATGTGACTTGACAAATACATAATTTAACATTCACATCATTACTTGTGTAGAAAAAATATTGTGCAATTACATTTTGTGGTGTTTGCTTTTGCAGTGCTGCTGTAAGTAACAGTCTAGGAGAAGGATGTAAAATGTAAACGTAAAATGTAATGAAATGAAATGCAAACTTAACACTTACATTTCAATTCAAATTCAGTCTCAACACAAGGTAACCTCTGCTCCATAGGAACAGTGCCATCTTCTACTGTTTTATTCACCTTTTACCTTTTTTGTTAAATGTTGAGCCCGTCAGTCATTCCTGTAGTCGCCCACTCTTTAGAAATAAACTGCAGCAGAGTGAGAACACCTCACTTCCTCAGTTAAAAACCAGTCGTTAGGTTAGTTGACGAGTGGAGTTGAGTGGAGGCTGCAGCTCATGAAACACATTGATAGTTTTACAGCTACAGCACCTCCACACAGCTGAGAGCAATGCATCAAACAAGTCACAGGAACTTGTTTTCACAACGCACACAGTACCCACCGTGAGTTACTGCACAGGGCAGCCAACACTAAATACTGTGGGATTTTATTATGTGGGTCTGCACGCGGGGTGAAACTCATAACATTCTGATTTGAAAGAATATTTTGTTTAATTTTACTGTAACAATCATCTGATTATGTCACTTCACATCCTATTCTCATGTTGACTGGGAACCAATGGAAACCTGCAGCACAGACCAGAACAGGAGATTTCCATCCCCTGTTCTTCCTCTGCTCAGTGGAAACAAGAGCTCCATTGACGAACAATTACAGTTTCTGCTTAAGGGACATGAATAGATGAGGGTAACCCAGGATCTCCACCTTGTTCATGTGAATGTGATCCAGTATTTATGTTGGATCAGGGTCCAGACAGCAGCGACAGTCCTGCAGATAAACGGATACACTAGTACAGTGGTTCTCAACAGGTGGGTCGGGACCCAAAAGTGGGTCTTGGACCCGTTCTGGATGGGTCGCGGACAGCTGGTCCAAAAAGTAAATAATATTTAATGCACATCTGATGTTGGACATGTCTTTTATTTTGAAAAATAACTTATTTTGAAAGGCACACGAGACACGTGAACACATGCAGTTGTAATGGTCCTCCTCAGTTTCTTATTATTTGCTCTGAATGCAAAGATATCAGTTTCTTATTAATGTGGCCTGAATGCAGTGAATCTTGTTTTGTTTTGTGGGTCTTTGTTTTGTGCAATTTGATATTTATTCACTTTTGTGAACATGCTCTGAATGCAGAGATGCATTAGAAGTCAAATATATCGTTTTGTTGGTCTCCATTTTGTGCAGTTTGATATTTTTTATTCACTTCCGTACGTGCAGTTGTCATGGTAACTCCTCAGTTTCATTCATGTGCTCTGAAATGCACTTTGCTCAATAAAGAGCAAAATGAGTTTTTAAAGGCTTTAAAAAAAAATCTTGGTTTGAATTCTATAAAAGTGGGTCACGGCTTAATGACCATGATGGGAAAATGTGGAGCCCAGAGTGAGACTAGTTGAGAACCACTGAACTAGTAGACTTGTAAAAATTCTTCCATAAAAGTTAACACATGTGCACAGTAATCACAACATAAGTTCAATCGCCATCATTTTTGCTTTTATTCTGTCACACTCCAAATCAACTGAGCTCCTCAGGTGTTTGTGAAACTCTGTTGGATGATGGACGCATCACAGAGGATTCAACCCAAATCCATGTTTTAACACTCATTAGTTTTGGATTTCCTGCAGTGATTTCATTTTCAACACATGTCTTGGCTGCATGGTAAAAACCATTGCACACAAACATCTGTCCATTATCTATATACAAATATATCTGTATATAGTACAGTATGTGTGTGTAGCTGGCTGAATAGCACAAACCACTGATGGCCGTGACGTGTTAAGTGAGTACAGACGCTGTGACATGCAGGGTTCCAGGCTTTTGAGGATTTTCAAAGGGAAAATAAATTAACATCTGAATTGTGTCCGTCCATGAAATGTGAGTTCTGTGTCTCTTCTGGAAGAGACCATGTGCTTCTCAGTCGCATCATTTCTCTAGTCAGTGAAACTCCAGAGGCATAATAAGCAGCTTGGCCTCTGAAGAAACACTTTCAGTCTGATTTTATCTCTAAATGCCCAAACGTACAAGCTGATAAAGCAGCTGTTGTTCAATTCTCCATTTGTTTTTCTTTTCTTTTCTGCCGTTATCACTGTTCTCTTATATAACTCTCCGTCCTCCTCCTCCTCCATCTCCCCCTCCCCTGTCTATCATCAGTTTAGTTAAAGCAGATATCAGCTTCACGGCCGTTTCGGCTAATGCTGCGTTCAAGGCAGGCTTTTGAAACCGTAAGTTACAGCTTCAAGTCACAACTACGACTTGGTAGCGTTCCAGGTAACCCGTAGCTCGTGTTTTTACCATCCTGTTGTCTGTGAAAGTTCCCTATAACGGCCACTCGTAACTTCCGACCCGTGAACTCGTACCAGATCGAACTGGTATGACTTCACAGGAAGGAAAAACACAAAGTACGAGTTTCTTTGAACGCACCATGAGTTAGCAGCCCCCGCCCTTGTCAGGCATCAATTGGTCCTCGTGCTACGTCACCACATTCACGCGCATCCCTTGGCTGCACACACAGCCCTTCATGCCGTTCTCTCTCCTCATTGGATAACACTTGTATCCCACAAGGAAAATTTTCTCCTCGGGTTACAGCAGAGCAGAGTGACGGAGAGACTCGTGTTTAGGCTGAAATACTTCATGTAAGTGATTGCTGACGGAAAATAGGACTATTTAGGATTTATATTAACAAAAACATTCCACTGATATCTGCTTTAAGCAGCATATCTCAGATGCCACACAGTCAGCTGCTGTTTATCACTCTGTTAAAGAGTCGACTTGCCCCGTGTGAAGATGAAAAACAGACCTTGGCCCCGGGTGTTTGGTTTGGCCCCGGCCCACAGAGGAGGGCCCGGCTCGGGTGTTCAGGGTTCAAGTGTCGTGGGGGCATGTGGGGTCAGGGGTAGGTTTGTTTATTTAGCAGCTAAAACCCCTGAGAAAAGCAGTGACATGATGAAAATGTGTCATAAAGCTGAGGTGGGAAAAACAAAACTGCGACTTGAAAACATCAATTGAAATTTTGACTCGCAAGTTCAGT